>NC_030427.2:11988710-12171210 GCF_001660625.3 Ictalurus punctatus
TAGAACTACCAGACCGATAAAATATAAAACTTTTCTACCTAGGCTGGTTTGGTGTTGCTAGCCCAGGGGAGGCACAGCTAAGCTATCATGGTATGGGTTTAGCTGCTACAGTACCATGCAAACTACATTATCTTTCCTTATGCTCTGCTCATATCATGTTCACATAAACTGGAACTTGTATAATTCATTTACACACCTTGTTTTCCTGCTCAGCATCAGAGGATGTTTCAGTGTTTCAGTTTCAACCCCTTCACTGGCTTTAAAAATATATACATAAATAAATAAATAAATAAATAAATTATATATATATATATATATATATATATATATATATATATATATATATATATATATATATGCCGATATATATATATATATATATATATATATATATATATATATATATATATATATATATATATATATATCGGCATATATTTTCCTATATGCCGATATATGCTATATGCTATAGCAATTTTTCCTCACACTGACACTAGCATTTGGCATAATTGAGATTGTTAGCCAATAAGACACAAGTGTTTCCACATTTTTTCCTATAAACCCTGTCTGATTGGTCTCACCTCCGTTCACTGAAGATATAAAATTACAACACCACTGTCTTCTTTTACCAATGTTCAGTTATGTAGTGACAAACCGCTCTGAGTGGAGAATTATTCTGGGCTAAAGAAAAAAATCTTATGGGCAAAACGTGATGTATTTTAAAAATGCATTTTACTTAATATTGTTTTCTTAACAATAAATTTGTAATGCAAATAATGCAATTTTACTGACATCAGTAACTCTAATCAAATTACATTAATATGAAATGTAATGTGTTCCATTACTGCATTATCAGAAAAGGTAATTAGATTACTTTGTAACGCATTACACCCAACTTCCATAAGAAGTCATTAGTTTTTTTGCAGCACTGTGGTTCACCATGGTGACAAATCATCTTAAAGGTTCCGTGCTATGATCACAAAAGGCATATGTAATTTTTTTCAATAAAACATTTCAAAAAGATTGAGAATCTATGGCTTATTTGAAGAAAATTCTTGAGGCCCATGAGAGTTTAGAAATTGAAATTCTTATCTGTGTTCATAAAGCTCTTTAAATATTGTGTAACACTAGTGGTCGGTTGACTCATTCCTCCATACAAACACTAACAGTTCCATAAACCGCTGCTCTGCTTCTATCACAATACTACATTTGAGAAATGTTAAATAAAATAAGACGCTGGATTCAAAATCAGAAACAGTTTTCTAGAAGGAGCGTGGAGTTTTTATTTACATTTCATTGATTGTATTGTGGAGCTTTGTGTGCATTTTTAGGCACGAGCACTGCATTATACAGATACACTACACTGCCTGCAACACCACATCTGTTTAAAGAATGATAGGGATCAATTTTCAGTTGCCTGGCACTTCCCAGAAAGTGAGAAAATCATCCTCTGTTTGTGTGTGTGTGTATTCCTGGCACATCTTTAGCTGCTTGACTGACTGCCTGACTCTTGCACACACAAACACATACATGCGCACACACACGAAAGCATGCGTCAGTAAGTGGAGAGAATGTCAATACGGGATGGCCCGCTCAAATCGATATGTGACATTTACACTCCACTCTGCGAGTTATGCACAAATTACAGAGTGGGGATTTCTGATCATCAGTCACAGCAACATGTGTATCCTGTTCCCTGTTCACCTACACATCATGTTTCATCTTAACGTGAAGAGCTCATTTCCAGTTCACCTACATATTGTTCGTCCGTTAAAGACATAGTAGAAAATCTGTCAGAAATCGGTGTGTAAATGATAAGATCTGGTGTTGCATCCTGGACGTATTCCTGCCTTACAATCCATGTTCCTGGGAAGATAATAAATATGAATAGATGAACACATTCTCAACAATATTCAAAAACTCATTCACACCAAGGGATTATTTACAATAGACAATCCAAGTGGGAAGAAACCGGAAAATCTTGAGGAAAATCAAATGGATATGATGAGAAAATGGCAGTAACCAAAGGAGCTATGAGGTGGGCTGTTTTGTCCTATTCCTTCTCAGCACTCTTTGGATACAAGTGTGTATCCAGTTTCCATCTCACCTCCTGCTACTCTGCCTAACATTTCCAAGTTCAAAGTATTAGGTCACTCGGACTATACTTAAGTAACGAAGCACTGAAATTATACTTTAATATGCAATTTAAATTCAAGATTTAAATTACACATATACACACAGAGATATTTTTTACCCCTCTTGACTGATTTAATTCTGTCGGTGTCACCCAGGCCACTTGAGCCCCTTTACACAATTTCTCCTTAAGTACCTACGCCTAGATGAATCTACGTTTCATCCCTCTGCATATAGTATTTAAGTTGAAATAGTGCTGGATTTCTCTGTCACGTCCCAAACGGCTAAATTGCTTTGATAGTGTGGTTGTCCTAGCTTGGTCTGATCCCTTCAAAAAGACCATCAGCATGTTTTAAATGGGGGGGGGGGGGTGGTTGGGGGGGTTCAGAGAGTGATTTTAATCCCTTGAGCCGTGATTCGGCCCTGACATGAGAGGCTGTGGTCTGTGTGTGTGTGTGTGTGTGTGTGTGTGTGTGTGTGTGTGTGTGTGTGTGTGTGTGTGTGTGTGTGTGTGTGAGTGAGTGAGAGAGAGAGAGAGAGAAAGAGAGAGAGAGAGAGAGAGAGAGAGAGAGAGAGAGAGAGAGAGACTTTCAGAAACCCTTAAGTTATTCAGGCTCCATGAAACATCTGAGACCAACAAGCACTCAGCTTTTCACACACAAACAAGCATTATGCATCTGTCTTTCTTTCACTTTGCGCATAAATATTATTTGCATTCAATATGTACAGCATGTATGCACAAACATACACACGCACACAAAATTGTAAGGATATGCTTTCAGAAAGCTGTCTTTATGTATCCCGGTCAGAATATAAACTGAATTCCCAATAAATATACACATGACATTTTATTTTGGAAATATTCACTGCTGGCAGTAATTATAGTAATCAAGTGTGCTTCTGTCATTAATTTCAGATGCCTCTGTTAACTCGTGATTAATAATCAAGCAATCTTTGTTTTCCAAACGTGACAAAATGTAATGAACACATCCGACATGTACGTTATGGCGGAAAAAGCAACAGTAAATAAGTCTAATTATTCACAGAGCTAAAAGGAAATGCTAACTTTTGGCTAAATGAATTATCAACAACAATGTTCCATGATTACTGTTATGACAGTAAAGAAATCAGACTATTTTGTTTCTATTTTCTTCATTTTTATTGATTGATTGATTGACATCATAACAGACAGCCTATAAAAAGTTAATATTAGCTACTGTAGCTAGCATAGTTTCTGAATAATTGGCAGGTAAAATGAATTGAACAAGATTGTATTGTTTTTACAGCTGCTATCTGACTACTGTAGCGATTCTTGATTGGTCACAGGGTTGATCAATTTTCTAAAACAGCAGCTCTAACAATAGGTTATAGGTTTATATTAATGCTTTCATTCTAATATGATATAATTTCTGTATTAACAACTTTATAAAAAATTTTTACGAGAAATTTACAAGATGTAAATTTGCCATTTTTGGAAGAAGTCTCCAATGTTAGTGCTTTGTAAGAGCCAAAGGTAATACTCTAACATCATTTATATTTGCAAACCCTTCACAGCATTAAATATAAATGGAAAACATTATTTAATGTGTTATTTATGTTATGTGTTATTCTTTAATAAATAAAAATTGTCAGTGTTGGCAAATTGCTGCTGTATATAAGATTGACTATATTCCTATAACAGTACATTAAATATTTTTCAGCTGTTATTCCCTATTTGCTGATGCGTTAAAAGTTGTCACATTTTCAGATGTCCCCAATTGACCAGATTGTATATTGAAGCCTATAATAATTCAGTTTGTTATCTTACTGCAATATTATTTGTTATTTCAATAAAATAACTCACAAGGGACCAGGAAAAATGCAATAATGAATAACCTTTCTGGACTTCCATACACATGAAACCTCTGACTGCAAATATTTTGAGTAGGACTTTGCTTCATATTTCACTTTTGTATAAATGAAGTAAATCAATCATACCTGATATCAACAGTTCCCTTTATGAAATATTAGAGTGTTTAAAAGTTGGAATAAACACACTTGCTTACAGCATTTTGGCCCTTCATGAGCTGAAGCTATGCAGCTGAAGTCCTCATGCTCGTGTTTGTACATGCTAGGGAACCTGTTTATATATACAAACCTGTTTATACAGCAAAAGAGCTAGATTTTATGACCTTTTTTCCCATATTTGTAGCATTTATTTAATGTTTGTAAAAAAAAAAATAATAATAATAAAATAAAAATAAGGCATTGGCTTGCCTCAAAGTAAAGCTTGTGCATCTAGGTGAGGTCATAAACTAGCCATGGAGCTGTTCATAGGCTTTCATTTGCAACATTATGTTTGTGTCATGTCAAGCAGCACTATCACATGACAATCAGGTCATAACAACATACTGTATGTTGCTTCAACATACTGTATACTGTATGTTTCTTCACTTACAGTATACAACAACATACTGTATACAACTACAACAACATACTGTATACATACAGTATATAACAACATACTGTATGTTGCTTCACTTCTTAATGGGAATTGGCCTAATGGTCAGGATTTAATGGTTTTAATGATTACAAACAGTCAATCTTTCTTGTTTCACCACAGATATGATCCTGAATTACAGGGCCACTGAAAACACAAATACCGCAGCAATTTTTTAGAGTATCCATGTAGGACCATCCCCAGAAATCTTTAGGGTATCCACTGGGTACAACCCCTGCAATCTTTTGAGTATCTATGTTGAACCATCCCTAGCAATCTTTAGGGCATTAAATGTGGGACCACCCCATCAATCTTTAGTGTATCCATATGGGATCATCCATTGCAATCTTTAGGGTATCCATGTGGGACCAAGTCCAGCAACCATTAGGGTATCCATGTGGGACCATGCCCAGCAATCTTTTTTTAAAAAAAAAGTTTAAAAAAGTTTTAGAGTCTTACCTTTGTGGTACCATCACCAGAAATCTTTGGAGTATCCATGTTGGACCATCCTCAGCAGGTTTTATGTTGGGTATTTATGTTGGGTTGCATATAGTCTGTTGGGTCTAATTATCTCCCTTTGCTACTGACAGTTCTCAGGAAGCTTCAATCTCAACTACATGCGTTGTTAAGTACTTGTGTCCCCCAGCACCATGTTCTTTGTCCACAGTTCTGAGTTTTGTTAATCCACCACTATGCATCCAATCACAGATGTCATCATGTTTACTGATGACGCAGCAGTGTTAGTTGGCATCAGCAACAGTGAGTGAAGATCTAGAGAGATATTATTCTTGCTTGTAGACTTATGGATAAAACAAGAGTTAATTGGCGCTTTAGGCACCTCAAAGCTCAGAGATCCTCAGTACCACTACCACAGTCTCAATATTGAGGTCTTGAATTGACCATGTGTTGCACTATAGTCTTGGAGGTGTGGTATTCGTCCCATAGTATAACTACAGTATATTATTCATAGGACAACACTAGAAATCATCTTGATTTTCTGTGGAACCATTAGTGTTCCTGCTTGACTTTGGGAAATTTCCATGACTACATCTTAAAGCAGATACTACTGGACTAAATAGCATGTCAAAATAGGAAGCCATCAGTGCTGTACTGGATTTCAGTGCTTTCATGGCATCCCAAACCACATACTACTATACTAAATATTTACAATTTAGTATGTGGTTTTGGATGTAGCACTTGCTCTTGAGCTCTCACTGTTGCCAAGTGTAAATTTCATGATGGCCATTGCTCATATGATTGGAGACTGTATAATTGTGGCCACATGAGAATGCAGTTGTGTGGTTTCTGTTGTTGCATGGCTCCTGTCTTTGGTGTATTTCTTTGGAACAATTAGGCTTGTCTGTCCTGGTCAATATGTCCGTCTTTCTTAAATTTCTAGCTGTTGTTTTGGATGAGGAACCATCATAACTTCTGAATCAATGGGTCAGATCCTTAACCAAATGTTAAGTAAAGTGTGATTTACCTTGCACATCATATTAAAAATATTTGTATGAAAAAGCACTGCACTTAATGATATTTTTATTATGTACTTTAAAACCTTCCCATCACAATCCACATTTTATCAAATAAGTATGCTGTAGTCCACTGAGTTGCTTTGTCCTATTTTAATTAAGGTGCTTGTGCACTTAACAACTATTTGCTCACTGACACCTAAAGTTGGCAGGTATTTAAAGCTGCATTTCCTTAAGCATAATGATACAAATTAAGATTAATACTGAGCTAATTTAAATTGGATCACTGATTGTCAATCAGCGTGCATAAGAAAATATTTGGGCACAAAATGGATTAATGTCAGTAGATTCAATGGAATAAATGAAGGTAATTTCTACAAATTCTAATTTAACAGTAATAAAAAACCAAACACACTTTAATTCATTGAGATGATTTTCATATTGCTTTTGTGATTACATGCCTATTGGTTTTCTCAGTCACCCCCTCTCATTGTCTGAACTCTTAATAAAAATGCCCTTTTTATGTCATTTATTTGATTTATTCACCCAATTGAATTAGGCTGAATTAGGATATGATAAGGAAGCATTTATCCAGCCTTCCTTTGAAACTATGGAACTGAACTAATGTGCAATTATAAACTCCTAAGCGCATGTAACTCCGGTCTTTCAAGTAGAGGCCTAGTTAAATCAAAGTGAAAAGAAAAAAAAAAATGAATGTTGAAAACCTAAAGAAAAAAACACTTTCCACTGACGTATGAGATTAATTGGTGTATCACATAGCAAGTGTCTCTTAATAAATGTGCAGTTTATTTCAACAGATTGGAATGAGCCCAAGTCAGAAAGAGCTTCAATAAATACAGCACTTCTCTCCCAGCCGCTGGGCCTTCTTCCTGTTTATTTGTCCTCGGACGCAGGTTTCGGCCTGAAGGTAGGTCCCACGGCACCAGCTGAACCCGTGTAAACATCTTGGCCAGAGCATTCGGCTTCCAGTGGATTTTCAGAACCCATTGTTTTTAAAAGCGCTCAACCTAAAAAGTGTTTTGTATATGCCTATTGACAAAATATTTCTGTGTTATGGCATGTGTGTATGGAACCTTGTGTAAACTCGTGAAATACCGTTATATTGTCAGCGAGGTCTAAATCTCATGACTGCATCGCTCACTAGGTTCTCAAAGTGTTGAAATTGCAGTTTAAACAAAGTCTTACAAAACGCTGAAATGTCTCCATGTTTAGACCTAGAGGAGTGAAACATCAGCTTTGAGCCTCTGACCCCAGAACATTCCAGAAACAAAGTGCTCTTCTCATTTAGACACTGCAAGACCTAAGAAGTTATATATGACAAAAATGCAGTGTAGGAAAATTATTGATTTTTTTTATTTTTATTTATTTTTTATTTTTTTTACAGAGCCTCTGAGACATGTCTATGAATTAATATATTGAAGCCAGGAAAATAAATGTGGAGTCATAAATATGTCTACCCATTGTCAACTCAATGTCACCTCAGCAGCTCTGTATATTTTAGATTTTTTCTGTCCATATCAGTAGTAAGTCAGAGGTAGATACATATAATCAATGCCAGGAACCCAGAAATGCTCTGAAGAGTATGGAAACAAAAGTATGGAATCCATCACTGCCTCAAACTTCCGTTATGAAACATTAGGAATGACATCATGTCCGGACTGGACCTAAGCCCTGAGCAAAAGCACAGGACACGTGTGCTTTGACTAAGCCTGCTTGTGATCACGTCTCTAGGCTTTCTGTGCACTTTGACCATCATTCCTGTCCTAGAGGCTGAGGCAGAGGGGTCATGTGCCGTGAGGGTTCTGGAATAAAGGGACACTTCCAGGGTCACATGGTAACCTAGTTTCTCCTGGCTGCATGTCCCTAATAATTTTTTCTCCTAATCATAGCAAAAAATAATAATAGATGAATGAAAAACATAGATTAGGATCATGATGATATAGCAAGATAATAAACCAGTATATAATAAAGAAATCAGCAATAGTTAAACTGTTAATATGCTGTTCTGGTAAAGATGTTAATGTCACAAAAAGTTGTCCAAATACTCCACATTTATTTGTTTCAACCAGGCTAACTCTCTGTATCAAAAGTTCCAGATGAAAAGCAGATAATTAGCATTAGCTTGTTGTATTATATTCATCCTGTCACAATCCCATAGCAGAGAGCATTCTGTAGCTAACTTGCTACCACATCATGATATGTATTAGCTAGAACATATAAGCTCACTTCATCCAACGCCACATCCCACCCAAAATTTTAGTCTGTTTAACTAGCTAGTTATCACAGCTAACTTGGCTGATTAACATAGGTGGATGTCTTAGCTAGTAGCTTGTATCTAGTAAGGAAATTCTATTTTGTTCTTTAATATTACTCTCAAGATGAGTTTTCATTTATTTCTTTAACATCTATTCGATAATTATTGCCAATTGGATGATGTTGTTTACATTGTTTTAATGCTAGCTTAGTACTGATGATGAGAAAATGATGATAGTGTTGATAATACAAATACAGTTTTACTTCAGGAATATTCTAGCATACTCTTTAACACAATAATAAATAACAATACATTTCATGATGAAATTATTGATCCTATGCTACACAGTTTGCATATAGGAAGTACCGATACATAATGTTCCACTTCTACTGTCAGTATGTCCAAATAGTTCTATTGCGATAAATTGGGCCAAGTGAAGGTCACAGAACTACACAGAGGCTGAGCTGAAATGGAGTAGTGTGTTCTGTTTGGCTGCTTTTCGTCAGCACTCTGATGAAGAATCCTATCACGCCTGTTTCAGCTCCCATTTACGCTGTGAGTTTGTGAGACACCAGTGGCCTTCAGCGATGAGACAACATTTCCTCCACTTACAATCCCATCCTCATGCTTCTCGCTCTCTGAACAGGGACAAACACGCTCTTGTACACACACTTTACACACTACAAATTTTCATCCTCTACACACACTACCCATCTACTTCCTGTAGCTTCGGGGCGAATGGTGCTGGCTGAGTGAAGACGAGCTGAAGAGAAATTCCAGCTAAATGTTTTTTTTTATTATTATTATTATTTCTACAGTGTTCTCAAGCTGGAGATTTCTCTGTGTCTGTTAAGATTACAGTTGGCATCTCTGTAATGAGTCTCAGAATCTCAGGATATGGTCATGACATAGTTTTCAAGACACATTAACTGACATCATGTGTAACTTTAAAGGTTCCTAAGCAATAAAAGAAGGTTTGATTTTTATTATTGTGTACTCTTTTTTTATGTTGAGATCTATAACCTAGGGTGGCTTAAACGGTGGCTTAGTGGTTAGCACGTTTGCCTCACACCACCAGGGTCGGGGTTCGATTCCTGTGGCTCTGTGTGTGCGGAGTTTGCATGTTCTCCCCGTTCTCCAGGTCCAAAGACATGCATGGTAGGCTGATTGGCATGTCTAAAGTGTCTGTGGTGTATGAATGGGTGTGTGAATGTGCATGTGATTGTGCCCTGTGATGGACTGGCACCCTATCCAGGGTATACCCTGCCTTGTGCCTGATGCTCCCTGGGATGGGCTCCAGGCTCCCCTGCGACCCTGAAAAGGAGTAAGCGGTTGAAGATGGATGGATCTATAAACTATGTAAATTAGCAGTTTTTAAAAATCTAAATCATTTAAAAGAACATTACCCTTCATTTCATGTCATTAGTGTTGGCTATTTTAAAAACTCATATTTTGATTTCTAGAATTGTGGATAAATGGTTCCAGGGTCATAGTTAAGAAGAATGAATGGCCATTTTATCTAGCACTAGTAGAATTTCCCTCCACTGTCTGTAAGTTGTTAATTTACTTATTAGTTCCATTTTTGTGTCTTTGGCATTACACCTTTCAATCTTCCTGTAAAATATTCTTTACCTGAAGAAAAACAAAATAAATAAATTAAAGAATAATTTATTGATGCTGGTGATGCCATCTTGGAAAATACAGCTTAAATGTACATTTGTCACTGGTGTTGCCATCATTTTTGCTTTACTTTTGACATTTAGTAACTCCAGTGACTGAAAATAATGACACCACATTAAAAATCAAGCATTTTTGCTATTTATTCAAAAATAATTTCATTGAAGTCTATTTCCAAATAGAATATGAAAACATAAATAAAATGTTGAACATTTTTCTGGTCAGCTTTTAAGAAGGACCCATTTAATGCTGGTCTTTTTGAGTGAATGGTAATTCCAGACCATAGCCTAATTTTCTTCTGAATAAACAAGGTGGAGAAGGAGGGCAAGTGAAGATACACTCATAACCCACTGAATCACCACAAATGATTGCTACTTTACTGTTCCGTATTTTGACTGAAATCTTAAAGCAATGAGGATTAGAGAGATTACAACATAATCTTGAGTAATCCAAAGTCCCATAGACAGGGAAATGCTTGTAATAACCGCATAAAACCACCCGGTGCAATGACAAAACTGTCAGTCAAGGCCTGGATTAAGCCCTCACTTGGGAGTTCTTCAAAACGCCTGGACTGTCCTGAATGGCTAGTTTGTACAGTTTTACAGTAAAAATGCTGTCCATCCTAACCTGTAACAAAGTCCTTGTATGTAATTGGTTCTCACTCTTAACTTATTTATTTATTGTATGAACATTTCAGCAGGTTGCACCATGAGTCAAAAAAAAAAAAAAATCCTCACATTTCTTTGCATTCACACTATTTCATTAGCTGATTTCATCCCCAAAGCTGGTCCATTTTTATGTTCATGAATATCCTTAATGACCCCAAAAAATGCAGATTGCTCTTACATGGTGAGGATTATGGGAAATAATTGATCTTTTGAACCAAACAACCCACATGCAAGTCCTTGGCGTGATGAGACATGTAGACAGATCCACATCTTGTGAAGATGCTCCTAATTACTCCTTTTCACTCAGTGTGGTAGGACACATTGATGGGTTTTAAAGCATATTTTTGGAAATAAATGCTGCATGGTGCACAAAGTGGTGAAATCAAGCAGAACTATACAGGCAGATGTGTGTTTTCTGTAATAAATATTACAGTGAGCTTTATATTTTATTAGAGATTATTTTAATGGCGCTTGTACCAGATAAGAGGGAAAGATTAGTTTATTGCTACATTCATAAATGTTATTTATGTATGCCTCCATAAATAAAGGTAAAACTTGCATGCAAATGAAATATAAATATATGAAAATTAAAAAAAAAAAAAAAAAAAAAAAATTTGTAAATTATTTTCTAAAAATAAATTATTTATTTCTTCTTCTTGTAATTATTTACTGGTTAATAGTAGTAGTAATGGGTTACTAATAATATTATAATATAATTTCTAAAATTTTATTTCTGTTTTTTGTTTCTTTTGTTTTGTCCAGTGTTACACATAAAAATAAAAATAATATATGCATGAATGAATAAACAAACAAACCGACAAATAAATGAACAAATAAATAAATAAACATAAAAATTGAGAAATTAAAAATAAAATACCAATTTTACTTTTATGTATTTTATTTTAAAAAAGGCAGTCTACCAAAAATAGAAATACTGGACTTTTTTTTTATTCTGCAGTGCTACAAACCTTTGTAGTATAAATGACATGATATTGCTAATCTTAGTAAAGCATATTTTACATCAAAAAATATCTTATTCTGTCACATATAGAACTAGAAAATCTGAAAATGTGAAAGCAGAAGGTTAATTTATATAGTCGCTTTTTCTTTTAGCAAAAAGTACAAAAACTATCAGTATCAGTATGCACAGCCTGATCACTGCCATCTGCTGCTACTTCTGAGTATAACACACACACACACACACACACACACACACACACACACACACACACACACACACACACACACACACACACACAGAGGAAATACATTACTCATGTATATGAACCTATATACTTTAACTAATTTCAGTACTAGTATATAAGTTTTTACCCCTGTTTAGTGCTCCCATGTCTGTCAAAGTCCATCTGGATTTTGTCCCTTGAGGGTACAAGTGTGATCAGGATGTTATAAATGCCACCACATTCTGCACTTCTGAGTAGCATAAAGACAGGAAAACTCTGTCAAACAATTACAGTAAAGATAATTCCCAAGTTTGTGAGAAAAAAAAGGATGGAAAGGTTTACTTTAGGATGTGGGAGTCACAATTCAGCATAAAGTATGAGATGAAAAAATAGTGAATTTATGGAAACCAAAGGGGGCAATGGACAGTCCTATGCCTCTGTCTCTAAACAATTTGAGCAAAGGATGTCTCACATAACACATACAGGAGAATACAGTGAGTCAGTAAAAGTGTCAGCACTCCTTTCCTCTTCTTCCTCTTCTTGGGCCAAATCACTTCCTCCTCTACCTCTGCATGAGATGTTGGCTGACCCTGCTGGCACCACACCACCGTGGGAATGCAAAGAGCCATAAAACCTGCAGATTAAAACTGTTTGGTGGAAGTCCTCATTGTCCTGCCCTACGGACGTGCCTTCTGTCCAATGCTAAGCTGATGAAAACATATCAAATGAAAATTAGGAAAAAAGACCATCGGGATTGAGGAAAAAGGACCTTTCCAGTAATGGTCTCACAATGTTATCAGTGGAACTAACATTTTACTATCCCTGAATTTGCTACATCACTCTCCTCTCCTCTCCACCAATAGCTGGTGTGTGGTGGGCGTTCTGGCACACAATGGCTGCCGTTGCATCATCCAGGTGGGTGCTACACACTGGTGGTGGTTGCCCCATACAATGTAAAGCACTTTGAGTGCCTAGAAAAGCGCTATATAAATCTAAGGAATTATTATTATTATTATTATTATTATTATTATTATTATTATTATTAAATATTCTACAGCTCATTCATGGTGCTTGTAAAACTGTCATAAAAGTTCTAGATTTAACATTTCTGGTACATATAAGCTACATATAAAATTTCTAGTACATATAAGATACAAATAACATCAATTTTCCACAATTATGTATTTCATTCTGGTTTCTGTTAGCACCCTAAAGCAAAATAAGTGCTGGCTAAAGTAGTAAGTTACCTATTCATTGTATCAGACCATTATCAGTTTATTTGTTAATGGAGGCTCTTCAGATCATAAAATAATGCAATATGGTGACCCACAAGGTTTTGTGTTAGGTATCCATATCCATTTAATCCAGGTAATTTGGAAACATAAACCAATCCGATATCCATTTAATCCAGGTAATTTGGAAACATAATTTTGGCATATTTTGGTGATGCACAATTAGTTTAGGTAAATTTGGTATCCCCACTCAGATGAATAAAAACATCCATCTATCTTCTACCGCTTACTCCTTTTCAGGGTCACGGGGAACCTGGAACCTATCCCTGGGAGCATCGGGCACAAGGCGGGGTACGCCTTGTGTAGAGGGGTACACCCTGGACAGGGTCTAAAATGGATTGTGCCAGTCCATCACAGCACAATCACATACACGCCAATCAGCCTACCATGCATGTCTTTAGACTGGAAACCGGCATACCTGGAGGAAACCCCTGCAGCACGGGGAGAACATGCAACCTCCGCACACATGGCCCCAGCGGGACTCGAACCCCAGACGTGTGAGGCAAACGTGATAACCACTAAGCCACCGTGTGCCTAAATAGAAACATCTTTCGCCATAGAGCATGTGTAAGGCATAACCTCTTATCAAGTAAAGACAGTCAGAGTACATTATGCTAGATTAATTCAAGCTACATTGACTGCCTATTAAGTTTCACATTGACCATAAAAGATGTTCTGGGATTGAGGGTTCGATTCCTGTCTCCAAACTGTTTTTGCGAGGTTTGCATGTTTTCCCCATGCTTTGGGGGTTTCCTCCAAGTACTCCGGTTTCCTCGCCCAGTCTAAAGACATGCATTGTAGGCTGATTGGCATTTCCAAAATGTCAGTAGTGTGTGAAAGGGTGTATGAGTGTGTGTACAATTGTGTCCTGCAATGGGTTATGGGTTGGCACCCCATCCAGGGCATCCCCCGCCTTGTGCCCTCAGTCCATTGAGATAGGCTCCAGGCTCCCCATGACCTAGCGTAGGATAAGCAGTACAGAGAATGGATGGATGAATATCTTGCTGATTATCAGAATTATATCCCATCTTCTGAGACAAACGTATTGATAGTGGGAGATTTTTTCTTCTTCTTGAAAATTCCTAAACCCAGGAATAGAGTTTTAGACAACATTGGGGCAGTTCAGTATATGCCTTTAAATCCAGATTGCAGCATACCTGTTTAGCTTGACCTATTCTTGGTCCTTTTATTTGGATAAATATACTGGCTCATTTAAATAGGGTTGCTCATTTAAAGTTAATTCATTAAATACAGAACTTTTGGTAACTTTTTTATGTAAAGTATTTTACCTATTTACTATAAATACACCTCAGTGTACTTTACATATTCACCACATACTTTACCACTGGGGTGGTGTTAGATCAATAGTTAAGACATTGGAGTTCTGATCTGAAGGCCATAAGCTCAAATCCCAGCACCAACAATTTGGCACTGTTAGCAACTGCTCAGTTGTATAAAAAGGATAATTGTAAGTCGCTCTGGATAAGGGTGTTATAAGAAAGTTTTATTATTATGTTAAATTCTTTTAAATGTAGTGTTTTTCAGAAAACTGTTGCCATTGCCGGAATATGAATATGAATAAAGCTCTGCATCATTTGCTGTAGGTTAATGCAGTTTGGAAAAAGTGGTACAGGTTTCTATATAATTTGTGGACATTTTTCTCAATTGTAGATGTAGATCTTGCAAAGCATGCAAATTTGTGTTTGGCTTACTCACTTGGACTTGGTTCTAAATTTGTCTAGCGCTTTTAATTGCTACTTTACAGAGCACCTTCTGTTAGTTAATACAGTATATGTTCATACATTTAATATGGGACAACGTCTGGAATGATCACACTGACAGAAACACAGTACATATATGGAAAAGGTTACATTTGTAAAAGCATATACTGTTCCTCATACTGTATGTGGAATTCCACCATGGAAATCTGTCGCAGTAGTTTGTATAAACTGCTTGAAATTGTGTAAATGGTGATGCAGTGGAAATGGATTGTGTATAACAATATCACAAACATGCAATCTATAAAGCAGGCTAATGTATCATTCTGTGTGACTTTTAATGCTTTTTTTTACCATCATCCCGATGGCACTGTAAAACAATTGATACACTTAAAATGTATAAAGCTTGACTCCATCTCAGACACAAACCACCTTCAGTGCCTCTTCTCATGAACAGAAACCTCTGTAATCAATTTTATGCTTTGTAAATACACACAGCACAGTGCAGTATATCTAAATGGGAAGGTCTCTCCTCCAGCTTAAACAAGCTGTCTGAAACTTGGCCTGCATGATAGCCTGAATGATCCTCTTCTCTCTGCCCGAGGACATCTTAGATTTCTCACACGGCCAAACGCCACTCAGCATCTGCGCTGGTCGCCGGAATGTAAGCAAACAGAGCCGAGAGGCGAGAGCTAAACAAACCTCGCTCTCTGTGGCACCCATTTCCTGGCTCTGAAACACCCGCTCTATTGTTTCAGGTTCACGTTCCACGAGCGAAGCATCCTCACCGGATAGCGCTGTCACTGCGCACAGGGGCCATGACCCCTACAGGCCTCGGTTTTATTGTCTGAGCTCACCGTGCTCACCTCGGAGCTAGGCATATGCGTAGGGTGTTGCTTTTGAAGAGGTCTTTCTCTGGGATTTTGCAGTGGAATGATGCGTTAATGTACACTCCTCAAGATCAGTTTGGAAAGGCAAAGCTTGCAAAAAAAGAGGAGCAGGAAATAGCGGGAACAGAGGGAGAGAAATATTGAATGTACTTCAATACATAGGGTGCACCTCAAGAGTGTTAATACATTGGCAAGAATCATTTTATTATTATAAGTTATGTATGAAAAAGTGATACAGATGCTGTATTACAATACATGAACACAACACATGATCTATAGCAGGCCATATTAATTAATTTAATGATGTCAATGCTAGGGTTTGGTTTTTCACAGGTGAGTGGAGTTTATGGCATTAAAAAAATATTGTAATAGTACAGGATTTCTGAAATGCATTATTTGTTTATAACAATTATTATTGCTTTAAACAAACAAATAAAAAAAAAAAGTTGAAGAAAATACAGATAACTCCAAATTTTCCACTGGGGTTTTCCTATAAGAAATTTAACTTAACAATTGTAATTTTATTTTAGGGTTAGTGTAAATAATGTGTCTCTGAATAAGTTGCATCACTTTATTTGATTTATTTTTTTATTTTGTGATAAAAAATAATTCCGTACGTCTTGGTGTCTGATATAATTTTGGACCGTAATGCAGCACAGGAAGTCAAACAAATATTTCTTTCCTTGACAGCATATAGGTGGCTGAGATTGTTAACCCTCATAAACATACTGAAGTTTAAATGTAAATAGTTTAAAATAATATATTAGTCCATGATGCTGTGTTTGCCGACATTGTGAGCAGTGCCTGTTTTCTGTGTATGAACAAAACCAATTGAAAGGAGAGTTTAAACTAACACTAACTGCTAATGAGGGATCTTTGGCCCAGTTTCGAGCTCTCTCTCTCTCTCATACACACGCATAACACGCATTTGCCATCACCATGAGACCTTGTGTCATACCCTTCATAGCATTTTGTCAGAAGTAGCCATCTCTCATTAGCTTTGCAGCTCTAACAGTGTAAAGCAACAGAGAGGAGGCGAAGAGCCGTGATCTGACACCCCTCGCCGGTCTTCTATATACAGGGTCGTTAGTAATAACGAAGCAATTCGGTCTTTGATGGTTAGTGATTGCCTATGCTCGTTCTCTCTAAAGCCAGGTCCTCGCCACACCAGAGGTTTCTCATCGGCCGTAAGCCTGTCATGGCTGCCGCTCTGCTTGGGCAGCCTGTCAGCACTTCAGCAGTAGATAAAGACAGAGCTGCAAGGAACCACAGGCCCAGGAGTATTTGGCCAAGCAAGTGGGGAGAAGTGTTTGCAGGGGAGTTTTTTCTGTGTGTTTTCCAACTGACAGTCTTAGTTTAGCAGAAAACAGCCCGAGCATTGCGGAATAGAGAGAGAGATAGATAGAGAGAGAGAGAGAGTGAGAGAGACAGAGAGAGAAAGAGTGAATTAGGTCCTCCATGACATGAAGAATGGAAGCCTTGACAAACACAATTGGATGCTACTTCCCCTGGGCTTACACACAAACTCACACCATCACAGAGAGAGAGAGAGAGAGATAAGGAGAGAGAAACATTGAGACCTCACCGGCCGCTTGTGGCTTCTCAGCCGAGAGCAGACAGAAATACAAGAAGCTCAGTCAGGAAAGCGATGCACCAGAGAATGGAGAGAAGAAGGGATTCACCCTTCTAGTCGTTCTCTCTTTGACACCCAGCACCACTAATAAACAGCCTGGGACCTTTTACACAAGTTCACTGACCCCGAAAAACACAGCCTTTAGCAGAGTCGCATGGAGGGAGCAGTTTAGATGTCTCTTACCATCAAGCAAATTCTCTACAGAAAACATCACGAGTCATTTGTGCCAAGTTTTTTGGTATGGCATTTACAATTCTGGAGTTTTGAGCTTGTTTAAATGACTTGTGAGTTTTGAGGAACTTTAGTACTTATGTACATGTTTTAAGCAAGTTTAGCAAGTAATCTTTATTGCAGATGATGTATTTTGTGTCCATGTTATTTGTTTTTATTAGTACTTGCCTAGTGGACAAGTTTAACATTCAGAAGAAAACAACAACTCCTTATTGAATTTTGAAAAAGTTTCCAATTGCTATGTAGCTATTTAAAATGTAACATGTATCACTGCAATGTGACGCACCTCATTGCAATAACTATTACATGAATTACTTGTTTTAAATCCAACCACCTACATACACACCTGAAGCACAATTTTCCTGATAGTAGAACTTTTTACTAGGTGGATTAATTAGCATACGGAGATGACATGATCTTTTCAGAATATAGATCACACATGTAATAAACATATTGGGCCTCATTTTTAAATGTATTCGTAAAGTTGTGTGTAAATGTTTAAGCCAACATAACTAAAAACTTAACTAAAAGTTTATACCGGATTTACAAAAGTTTTGAAAACACTAATTTTCTTCGTAGTCTTCATACTATTTATTCCAAGCATCTTGGCAACTGTTGGCCAGACATCTCTCGCACACCAACGTGCCCTCTCTAATGATATATTGGAAAAGCAGTGCGTGTCATAAAAGTATGTATGTGTCATAGGAAGCCTGATATGGGAACCCGGCACACTAGGGAGTCAACAGTGCTTCAAAACTTAAGACAGACCTGATCGGTCACTTATCAGTCATTTAGTGCTGACTCTAATAAACCTTTGCACATCATTAAGAGATACTGTGGCATACAGAACAAACTAAGTTTTAGAAATTTGTGTGTTATGGAAATGCATAAACTATTCAAACTTTGGCAGTGTAATCCACATATAAAAAAGTGAATTAACCCATGCAAAGATACCATTTGAAGCAGATGAGCTTCATCTAAGGTTTACATTTGTTGGTCTTCTTATGCGTAAATTATTATTATTATTATTATTATTATTATTATTATTATTATTATTTTGAAATTACATGATTTTCAAATTTCAAACTGTCCTTAACTATGGAAAGAGCCCTTGAGAAACCCTTTTATCTGTCAAAAAAAGTGTGCTGTCCAAAAAAAACCTTACTTATACCTTATTATCACTCAGAACATGTTTGACCAGAACTACAGGCCCCCTCCAAAACTATTGGAATGGCAAGGCCAATTCATTTGTTTTTGCTGTAGACTGACAACATTTGGATTTGACTAAATTGTTGATTTCTTTTTTTGTGATACTTTTCCAGGCTTTTACCATAGCCTCTTTCAGTTGTTTGTTTCAGGGGGTTTCTCCCTTTTCTGCTCAACTGGGTTAAGGTCTGATGATTGACTAGGCCGATCTAAAACCTTCTACTTTTTCCCCGTGATAAAGTCCTTTGTTGAGCTGGCAGTGTGTTTTGGATCATTGTCTTGCTGCATGATAAAGTTCCTCCCTATAAATTTGTATGCATTTCTCTGTAAATTGGCAGACAACATATTCCTGTAAACTTCTGAATTCATTCTGCTGCTACATCATCAATAAACACTAGTGAGTCTGTTGTAGAAGCAATCATGCAAACCTAAGCCTTGACACTACCTTCACGATGTTTCACAGAGGAGCTTTATTATCAGGAACAGATCCTTTCTTTGTCCACACTTTGGCCTTTCCAGCTCTTCGGTGTAACGTCACGGGTTCCCTCTCAGGGGTAGTCATCTTTGTACTGAGCCCTCGCCTGTAACCTGTTTGTAGAGGTTAAACGTGGTTCCAGAATTTTTGGTGCTCATCTCAGTTTTACTTTGAAAATTCCAATCTGGCTTTCTGATTCTTACTGCTGATGAGTGGTTTTCATCTTATGGTTTGGCCTCTATATTTCTACTCTGGAAGTCTTCTTCAAATGGTGGATTGTGATACCTTCACCCCTGCCCTGTGGAGGTTGCTGGTGATACTGACCGTTGGATTTGGGTTTTTCTTCACAGCTCTCATAATGTGTCTGTCATCATCTGTTGTTTTCCATGGCTGACTCACCAGTGGTTTCTTTCTTTTTCAGGACATTCCAAATTGTTGTATTAGCTATGCCCATTGTTTGTGCAATGTGTCTGATTCTCGCTATTTTCTCAGCTTCAAAATGGCTTGCTTTTCTCCCATAGGCAGCTCTCTGATTTTCATGTTGGCTTATCCTTATTAACAAAAATACAGTCCTCACAGATGAAACTGAAGGCTAAAACCAAGAGTACATCAACAATCAATCTAACAGGGCTGGGAATGTGAGGATTTTTTTACTACATATTTACCAGTTTGAATAAAATGAAGAACTCCCAGAACCAGGTCATACATGCCTTTAAAATTAGTTTCACTGTAATTATTGAATGGGTATTTACTTAGTAGTTACTGATCATACCACAACAACCATATGTCTCAAATTTTGTGTGATTATACTGTGCATTTATAATATCTCTGTGGTCAAACTACCAGAGACCAATATAAATAAAAAAACAAAGAAAAAAATTATAACTTGATGATGTCTGTAATGATGAATTCTGCTTGAATAGCTTTTTGTCAGCATGCTTGTGTGGTCGGATACACTTAAAGAAATGGCACCATGGGTCTCCCAGTATGAATGGTTTACTGTACACCTTAAATCTGAGCACCGTGTGAACCATAACAGTAATGCAGCTAATGTGGCATATGAATCTCACAAATGTGATTTCTCTAAATACCTGGATACTGTTTCACCAGCAGGTGCTTCAAACTGCATTTTTTTCAGTCAGCATATGGCCACCTGTCTTCCTTTCCATTCCTCTGTGTCTTGTGTACTGTATAATGTTTGAGTGTTCTTAAAGAATGGTTATGCAGAGCTTTTTATGTGTAACATTATGTACAGTAACGTGTCTGTGTGTATTCACATGCTGCTTTAATGGGGCAGCAGAGTATTCAGAGGTGTTAACATTGATAAGTCCTTGGAGTCAAAGAAGGAAACAACAAAGAATTTCACCACAGAAACCTAGCATACTATATATCAGGTTCTTCAAGCATCATTAGAACTACAAATAATACAAAATAATTTACTTATCGTTTAATCAAGAAAATGCTGTACAAAATAATTACATATTTTTTCAGTATAAAAACCAACAAAAATTCAACAATAGTTAACATTTTCGGAAATTCCTCTGTAATATCATTCTAATTAGCAATAGGAACACACATAAAAGTTCATAAATGTGGGTCATCTAAAAACTGATATTTTGGTATATATATATATATATATATATATATATATATATATATATATATATATATATATATATATATATATATATATATATATAATATTTTTTAAGGAATATGAGTTCAAAAATACAGTGTGGTTTAATGCGTTTCCATTCTAGTTGGTCTGATTTGTTAAACACTTTGATGTATATTTTAATGATACATAAATGAACATATATATCAAAATGTAACAAAAATAGTGAAATAAACATTGTACTTTTGTGATATTTTAATGGTACAAATTAAAAGACGACATGGTATAGATGCAGTTTATCTACAAATCTGATGATTGATGTGACCAAAAATAGCTGTTTATACCTGTAGCCTTAATTTTTTTGCTCATTTTCATGAATACTTTTAGAGGGCACTGTATATACTGTACCTATTATTATGTTTCTATCAAAGTTGCATTTAGGACACAAAGATGCAAGGAAAAATAAATCCTTCCTCAGATGTGCATATCTATGCCACATTAAATGCAATGGCATATATCCATCCCCCAGGCTTTAAAAGTCAGTGACCAATGCAGCAGCCCCAATCCTACACACTCTTCCCTAATGCAGCCCGCTCACTTAATCCTCCTGCTTTAGACCACCGATCCGAGCCACCACAGAACGACAGAGCAAAGTGGAAGGACAGGGGAAAAAAGAATGAAACAATGAGGTGACTGACACCTTCAGCCACCGTGACCCCAAAGTTTCCACTTCCACAGCTCTGATGCTGCTGTGGCCACAGCTTTGCAGCAGAACAAGCAGAGCAAGTGGAGTAGGCACAGTGCTGTTTTTATTCTAAACTCCTTATCTATTTTTTTATGTGTAATGGTAGTACTGTGTTTTTTCCCCTTTTTTATGATTACACATAGAGATAGCCAAAAACTAGCTTGTTAATAAACATGGCTAGCTTTTAGTCAAAATGCTGCTGCTGGTTAGGTAAAATAAGGGTAACTGCAGGCTAATTTATGCACTGTCCTGTGCTAAGCTACTGTTGCTAATCAGGGCAGGTTTATTATTCTCTATTTCTTGATGTATAAGTGTCAAATATGTGTTGCCAATGCTTAAAAAAACAGAAAATAGATACTTTTTTAAAATTAATAAAAGGTTATTTTTTCCTGAGAGAGAGAGAGAGAGAGAGAGAGAGAGAGAGAGAGAGAGAGAGAGAGAGAGAGAGAGAGAGAGAGAGAGAGAATGCATTTGTTCCACAAGGAGCCATTCTACAACAGTTTTAAGATTAATACAAGATGCAGGAAACATACAAACCTTGAATATGTGGCCCTATGTGGCCCAGTGTGTGTGTGTGTGTGTGTGTGTAAGGTGAAGTGTGTACTTGCTCTCATGCTTCAGGTTTTAAGCTGTCTAATGCACTTACCCGTGAAATCTCACCCACCTCAGATGTGTGTGTGAGAGCGAGCAGGAGCAGGGGAGTTAGACAGTTCAGTGGAGGTAACATCCTCCCCGGTTCTCCTCGCCTTCATAATGGCCTTTGATTAAATCAGGGGAAGGATAGCATAGTGCTGCTGACAAAACGCTCTGGAACCTTGTCAAGAGGAGGTCAAACATGCAGACAAATAAGGCCGAAATTACTCCCCGAGAGCCCTGGATCTCTCTTCCTCGCAACACTACCTAAAGCACTAAAAGGTATTTATCCGATTCGCCCTACGGGCTGCTTGGCCTGCGTTTACCCACAGTCCTCGCTGCTCGGCAGGCTCTAATTGTGCTGCGCGTCTCCAGAGCTAACTTGGTGGAGTGCAGGTGCAGCATCCAAGAAAAATAATTGAACAAACAATTAGGGTGAGCGTTCCCGAGCCTCTCGGCTCTGCTATCGACCGTTTAGCTCCTCACGGCGTTGAAAAACGCCTGATGGCACGGCCTGAGCGGTGTGTATTCTGGCACTTTCTTTATGAATCCCGTAAGCCTCTTTCGGAAGGAATTCACGTGACCTCAGGCAGGCTCGTCTCCTGTCTATGCTGGAAAAATAACCTTTTTTTTTCACGGTGGCATCAGACTTAGCGGCCTTGATAATATGACATTATTTCCTTTCACCGGCCAACTTTCCTTCCATCCTGGATTAAAATGGTGACCCTTTGACCTCTAAGTATGTTGAAAGAAAGAACCTCAGCTTAAAAATGTTTCAGATTCCTGTCAATTCTCAAATCTTTTATTTTTTTCCCCCACCCAAGCCAACCAAAGTTCACTTTCCCATGCCTGTGCTGTAAATATATACACTGATCAAGAACAATTTAAGAATTATACCAGAAGCGTATATGTATATGGTATCGCAGATCAAAATTCATAATTGTATCACTGCTATAATTGTAAAGAATGAGACTCCACATGGAATTTACTTTCCAGAGCCTTTTCAAGGGCGCACGGCTCTGCTGCGAAAGTATCAGAGCCAAGAATTACAGCTAACGATTTCAACCAAGGCCTCAATTACTCTCAACCGCCTCCAGCCACGCTGACGTGCCCTAATACTCACTTCTGTCGAGTTTCCTTTCCTTCCTTGCTTCTCTCTTCTTTTGTCTCTCTTTTTCTTCTTCTCCGTCTTCATCACACAGACATTGGCAGTGATTATGTAATAACAGATGGGGGACGAAATCAACACGTTTGTGTGTGTGTGCGCACGTGTGTGTGTGTGTGTGTGTGTGTGTGTGTGTGTGTGTGTGTGTGTTTGGGAGAGTTGGAGCCCAGCAGACGGGCTGCACCTGTCAGAAGAGTGACGGTAGCGCTAATTAGCACACCAGAAACTCTGATTCAAAGACATGGTCTATATACTACAGCAACAACACCAGTGTGAATAATAATAATAATAATAATAATAATCATCATCATCATCATCATCATCATCATCATCATCATCATTTTACATTTTATTGATACCACAATGCATTTGAATTCTTGATTCTGATTGGTCCGAAGGTGTTGATTATTTTTCTACAGCAGCAACTTTGACAGTAGTTCCAGCTACAAGGCATATCATAGGTTTATATTAATGTGATGTTTCTACTATAACATCTCATTTACAGGGTGTATGGTGTCATTTAATTTACACTTTTTTTTAATTATGGCAAAGATACAACTTACCATAAAGTTATAAGGACATAATCAGCGACTCCAATACGTTGGAGTTATTTTTTACTCCTCTTTTATTCCTCATATACCACAACAGTTTGTCAACAGTTGGATTTTTTACTTAATAATGAATTATAATCCTGTTTTTATCCATTTATAGTTACACTTAATGTTGTTGCACGTCCACAAAACAAGCTCCTGAACACTCATTCCCTTAACGTCCTCTTTTTTTTTGTCCTTCTTGAAGTTAATAGGACAAAAAAACACAGCTTGTCTTGTTTGAGAGAAATCACACAGTCCTGTCTTGACGACTGTTACAATGTCTTCACACTGGAGACCCCTTCCATAAATGTTAAATAAATATCACCAAGCTTCACCATATCAATGTTTTTATCAATGTTTATTTTTATTATTAGTCTCTGTGTAAGCTATATTATACTATATTATTCTAAAGTAATTTCTATACACTATATTTGAACGAGTGCTTTAATATAAACCTGTGATTTGAATTTGAATTACAGCCAAAACTACTATCTGAGCTGCTTTTATAGAAAACTACTCAACACTTTCTGACCAATCAGATTTGAGAACTGGACAGAATTCAGTCTACATATATCTTATACATTTATACAAAAGCTCCACTTGCTTCTTGCCAGCCATGATTTTTCACCCTCTGTAGTCCTGCTGTCACTCCCCGAGCTCATCTCACACTCGAGGCCATTAGAGAAGAGACGGGGGTGAGAGAATGGATGGGAGACCGACACCTCAGAGTTAAAGGTTTTTAAACCCACCACAGTCCACTGAACAGGCTTCCACACACACACACACACACACACACACACACACACACACACACACACACACACACATAGTTTCTGACAGGTTGAAAAAAAAAAAGCTCCGTATGGTATTGTGGATTCGTGAATAGGTTTGACTTACAGATTGCAGATGTTTTCCCCCTCATGTGGATCTGACCTTCACCTCGCTGTTGTAAATCTGATTCCTGAGATGTTTTTTTTTTTTCCTCTCTCTCTCACTCTTTTTTTCTGTCTCTCAACACATCTATGCAGAAAGTAGGGTGTAAAGGAACAGATTACAAATAGGCTTCTGTTCATCCCTTGTCATCTACTGTTGTCTTCCTATGTAGTGGACAATATTTACTTGTCATTCTATAATCTAACATTTGCTCTCTATATTTTTGTGTTTTTAGTCTGTTATTTCTATAGTTTTGCATCTTAAATCAGTTCCATAAATAGATTTTAGACTAAAGAAACACTGTATTAGAACAATTTGCAGAACAAGATGGCAATGCCGTATATGAGTATACATATTAATGGTATACTGCATTTAATAAATAGGCAAAAAAAATTAAGGAATAAAACACTTTGTGAAATGATGTTATAGGAAAATAATCAATGACATATCAAAGGGGAGTCACTGTTCCACCTTGAAGTTTAATATTTTTCAATAACAGCATATCTCAAAGTGGTTTATTCCTCTTATACCACGACCAACAATTTCACTATTTTATTTATTAAATTATGACATCATAATTTTTATCCCCTTCTTGTTGATGTGGAATGACTGCAAAACAAGTTTGTTCCTTTTATGAGTTATATTATCACAGCTATAAACAGTTGTTCTTACCAGCCTCTTTTTACCTCCCTCTTGAAGATAATAAGACAAAAAAAACAAACAAAAAAGCACAGTTTGTCATGTTGCAGGGTAATCTTCATCCTGAAGACTTCCTCAAATGTTACATAACAATTCATCATATCAACAATCATCCCTGTACTGCATGAATTATTACAGTTACATAAAAAATATGGATTTTTTATTAGTTCAATATATATCTATATCTATATCTATCTCTATCTCTCTCTCTCTCTCTCTCTCTCTCTCTCTCTCTATATATATATATATATATATATATATATATATATATATATATATATATATATATATATTAACTAGGGGGGTAGTTGGTTGTTGTGTAATTGTGCAATGGTGGACAGTGTCATATAGTCAAAAATTACAATTCTAGCTACTGAATTTTCCAGACTATAAGTTGGGGTTTGTTAGGGATGTTTTATTTTTTGTTTGTTTGTTTTTTGGGTTTTTTTTAGCCACCTAGTAAGAATGCAAAAGTTAGGCTATATCGTCTAGTAAAGAATTACAGTTGTAAAAAGTATGTGGATGGATTTACTCACTCAAAATAATACAGAAAATCCTTCCTCAGGTGGAAAATAAGGTGCAATTGCAAAATGTCTGAAATTACAACATACTACAGTTCCATTATTGCATGTTGTTGCCATATGGCAACAATTAGTATACTCAGAATATATAAAAAATTGTTTGAATGGCAAAAAGTAAATGCTAACTTATCTCAGATAGTGTTAATATATTTCCTTTGAGTCGTTTTGCCTTAATATTGAAAAATACATTTTGAAAGCCCTCTGATGATGACCTTCACCATGCCATGTGATTGCAGAAGAGGAAATGCAAACAGTACTTCCTGGTCATGTGACATGACACTTTTTTTGTTATGTCAAAGTTAAAGCCCCCTTTTTCCAGTTACATCGGAATATAGTAGTTTTGTAATATTGCCTATCAAAAAATTGGAGATGAATTAATTGTTGCTATATGGCAATGTCATGTAATAAAGGGTTATATTTTTCTTTTAGTGACCTCCTTTTAAGTCTATGATAGTATAAAAATTATAATGTCCTAGAATAATTGCAAAAATGAGAGAAACAACTAGCACTTTCCGAGCATAAATAAATAACGAATAAAGAATCAAAATATAAGAGAATGTAAATGTTATGATACAATGCATGACACATTGCAAACTATATGACCTGTTGGCTGAATAAAAAAAAGTACAATACAGAAGGGAAATTTGTTCAGGCAGTAAAACACTATAAACACAGCATTCGAGAGTTTAAACTCAGAGCTGAAATGAGATCTGACCAACAGCTGTGACAGGTTTGAATCACTTCCTTTAAATCCACAATGATGGAGTCTTTTTTTTTTTTTGGTCATGGGAAAACCAATATCATTTATTAATCACTCACTAGCATATGTTGGCAGTCTGGTAAGGACAAAAAAGATTTGGACTTCTAAAGCTCCTGGGGGCTTGCAAAAAAGGAATTGTATAAGAAATATACATGACCTTACTGACACTGTAGCCCAGACAAAAAAATTGGAGCATTTGACACACTCACTTATCTGACAAAAAAAAAATATATATATATATATATATATATATATATATATATATATATATATATATATATATATATATATATATATATATATATATATATCATATTAAAGCATGGTGTGGAAATGCTTCACATTTTTAACACATGCTAAAGCGCCTTCGTTGTTTTAAATTATTTGGGAAACACCTGCTGGGAGTGGATTCATAGTTCGACTTTTAACAAACATCTATGACATTACTTTGCTAGACATGGCCAGCCCTGAGAGAGAGAGAGAGAGAGAGAGAGAGAGAGAGAGAGAGAGAGAGAGAGAGAGAGAGAGAGAGAGAGAGAGAGAGAGAGAGAGAGAGAGAGAGAGAGAGAGAGAGAGAGAGAGAGATGGGTACGCTAGTGAGCTGAAGGAGCCTCGGGCTAGAAAGTAATGAGCGCTTTTCCACCGAGGGTTCGGACCCAGTATTTGAAAATTGTTTCGTGTCTTAATAAATCTTAAAAGTGTAATTTACTTGTGAAAGAGGAATAACAAAGGCACCGGAGCTGCGTTTGATAAAAACCACTTGTTAGGGCTGATGTGTCGATGGGGCCTCAGATGCCTTCTTCTTCTCCATTTTCTTTTTTGTTCTTTCCTCAGGTGGCAGCGAGGGTACTGTCAGATCTTCCCAGATGCTTTATTCACAGTGTCGGGATTTGTCGAGCGGAAATTAGAGAGGCTTCCAGTCGTGTTAGGGATTCAACCGGCTGGAAACGTGTGCATGGGGAACAAAGTCGACTCGCACCATGATCCCATGTCAATAAACTCGCCATTACAATTAGAAATATCCCATTATCCCAGAGGTTCGTCTCATTACATTCTTAGTACATGCTTATTATTTAATAAGATTAAGCGTAATAATTTTTAAGCACACAATTAGCAGAGAACATCTGATTTTATACCACAGTGCTTTTGAATTTTTTATTCTGATTGGTCAGAAGGTGTTGATTAATTTTCTGTAACAGTAGTTCCAGTAAGATGCTCCACGTAGTCTAAACCTAACAATGAACAATTTACAATAAAAAACAATAAAAAATTTTAACAGAAAAAAACATATAATCCTTTATATGGTGAAGCTTTGTAACAGTCAGTAAGAGTAGAAGGTACTAGGGCAGTGGCAGCTCAGTAGTTAACTCATTGGACTACTGATTGGAAGGGTGTGAGTTCAAATCCCAGCACTGCCAAACAACCACTGCTAGGCCTTTGAACCCTCAGGATAAAGGAGTCTGCCAAATGATGTAAATGTAAGAATGTTCAGGAAAGTGGAATTGTGCTTTCTGCTTGTTTTTTTTTTTTTTCGTCTTAAGTTTCTGAGAGAGAAAAACATGACTGGTGAGGGAACGACTGCTATAACGTAAGTGAAAATGAACGTGAACTAACTTGTCCTGGACATTCTACAACATTACATGTAACTATAAACAGATAAAAAGTATAAAAAGTCATTTTGTTCTTTAATAAATAAAAAAATAATTGTTTGCTAATTGTTGTGGTAGAAGAAGAATAAAATGAAAATTTGTGGACGTGTTGTTTGTGGAAAAAAGGATCACCGCTTTACCATTATATCTAATGGAAGTATCATCATCAGAATTTCCTGATCATCAGGAAATTATTAAGTTCTTTTATTATTTTTCCTTCATTTTCACTCATATTGAGATTTTGACTGAAAGATTACCCAATTTATAGATTCAAAGGAAATTATTAACGGATGCTAGTTAACCACATTTTGTGTATTTGTTAATTTTATGCTAAAAAAAAAAACTCTCAGCTGTGTTACTCATTTATAAGCAAAATACAGCTGTTTTCAGCAAGGAAACCTGGTAGAAAAATGGGATATTGTTGGCAAAAATAATAATAATAATAATAATAATAATAATAATAATAATAATAATAATAATAATAATAATAAATAAATATCATTTAAGAGTTACAGAGGCTAAATGACACCCCAGTTGTCCAATTTTTCAAGATTCCTTACAAATATACTTTCCTAGTTTCTGACTTACTGTTTAACATCCGAATTCCATAAACATGTTTTATATATATATATATATATATATATATATATATATATATATATATATATATATATGAATGCTACTTTTTACGTAAAACTAAATGTATTTCTTCCCAGTTGCACCTTTAAATTCTGCAGTTTTACTTGATGGTGCTGATTTTCTCTGCTTTCAGGCTGTTTGTTGGATTTCAGTGTCAGGCGAGCTGATGGCATTATTATCACGTTGTAGTGCCTACAGGCACTACAAGGACGGGTAGCTTGGCTTCATCTCATTCTTCACCTCCGTATATATATCTCAGCCCCTTGTCCATTACACAAGTCCTGGAGTGGAAAATAAGACATCATTGGGATGTTTACCCAGCTCGAGGACAGCTGCGGGTGAACTTGTGAAAGGTTGTGTGCAGGAAATCTCACTGATTGTCTCAAAGACGTGAAAAAACTCAGAGGAGATTATATCTGAAAATGGCCTTTTTTAAGATCTTACAGAAAAAGAAAAAAAAAAGTTACTCACATATTTACATTTAAGACAAAAAAACACATTTAAATTTAAATTGTAAAATCATTTATTAATGATTAAATGTATTCATTTAATAGACTAATCCAATTCCAGATCTTACTGTGTGATATTCTGTAGCAGCTAGCTAAATGCGCTACCAGTTTCCAGAAATAATTTAAATGATGTTTTTGCTCAAAGCAAACTGATGTGAAAACAGTTAAATTTCCAAAGGAATGTCACATGGAAAATCAAAGAAGGCAAAAACAAAATGTTACACCACATGCTAGAAGTTTATTTTGCGATGGTTCTTGAGACATTATGAGAACCGTATTGCATATTAATGCTTGCTAGCTAACCCCTATCAGGGATTAACGTTTCTGTATACCACAATTTCTTGAATCTGATTGGTAACAAGACCTGATACATCATTTCTATAGTAAAAGTGAATGCACCAGGACTTACACTCCACCTAATCTAAGACTACCAAAGAAAAACATATAATCGTTGATATGGTTACGTTTCGCAGTTTTTACACATCATTAAATGTAACAATAAATGGATACAATTTACAATATGTAGCGATACTTTGGGATGGGTGGGGGGTTGACAGTAATTCCACTTTGCATCCAGCCACTGGTTCTTTAGTTACATTCCTATAACTCTGATAGTGTTCGATTTCTTAATGAACAAACACAGTAGCAAAATTTATTACAAATTTGTAACCATTTAATAATTATTTGCTATGACAGTCCTAACGACATGTTAGCAATTTTTTTGTATTTTATAGGAAATCTGCTAGTTTGAATCGCTGTCCTGATTACGGTCATAGTGTACATTTAATGCAACATCATTGTTATTGTTGTTGTTGTTGTAGAGAAAAAGAGTTATGTAAATCTCCGAGTTTTAATTCCTCTAGGGAAAACAAGGGTAATGTGAGATCTCCACCGCCTGGTCACTGGATGGTACAGGGAGCTTGGTATTATGCTGGGAAGAATAATCAATAATTTCCATAATTATGACACCTTAAACAAAGCATGCAAGAACAGAAAACAAAGGCATGACATGCGTCGCCTCAATTGTAACACATCTACCCCCCCCCCCCCCCCCCCCACACACACACACACCCAAAGCATGCTGTCTCACATAACGTGCTGCTTGTAAGACAGAAAGAAAAAAAAGAAAAAAACAAACAATTAAAAAAATCTGCTAAAAAAAGCACAGGCTGCAGCTGGCGACACAAATGCGTTTTGGAGGCCGTGGGCCGGCGCACGCAGTTTGGGCCGATAAATGTATGGAATCAGCCGGCTGCTAAAAACTACAATTACAGGTGATACACAGATTCAAATCACAGGCCTGCCTCTCTGCGAGCTGGGGAAAATTGTCCTAATGACGGGTTTGTAAGCTCACGGAACGAGGGAGGAGAGGACGAGTGCGAAGGGAGGGTGGTGGGGAGGCGGAAAAGGGAGGGGGCGTCTCACATTCTCTCTCTCTCTTTCTCTCTCTGTGTCTCTCTTTCTCCGAGTCTCTCTCGCTCCGTTTTGTGGTGTGCAGGCAGTAGCAGCTGCACCTGTGCGCTCTGCGCTCTGTGCCTCCCTTAATGATATGGAATGATATCATTAGCCAAAGTGTTCATAAACAGATGTTGAGCCGCTGCCTAAATACTGTCAGCTGAGCGGCGTGCATCCTGAAACGGTATTATTTATATCCAACGTTTAAGTTTGTTATGTTAATAACCCAGCTATTAGCAGGCAGGATGTTGCGGGCAGAATATAAATGTCATGGTGCCGGGTGCCAGCGCGCAACGGCAGAGAGAGTTAAGTACATCTTCACGGGAGCAAGGGGGTGGAACGCTAGCGCTATGTTTAGTGCTATTGTTTCAGTGTCTTTTCCCCCCACACTTAGCACCTTGGGGAGTGAGTTTGTGTGTCTTTTTTACGTATGTGGGGCTGAGTGTGAGTGCGTTTCTCCAAGGCGCACCTGCTTTGCGACGCTGGCGTGGTTTAAGAACAGGGCGGTTTTGACCTCTGACAGATTGGACTGGCGCAATATTGCAGGGAAATGGCTCGCTCTCTCACGCTCCCTCCTTCCTCATCCCCCTTGACTCCTTCTTTCGGCGGGAAGACAGAACGTGGGAGAGAAGAGCAGGACCTTTAGCTAGGCCATGTGGAACAGTGTCAGGATTTTATCTGACGTCTTTTCCCATTCGCAACTCCAGCGCTGTAAAGCCAGCTCGCCTGCGCTCCATAGTGAATTAGTAAAGCCTCAAAATATTACACTCAGTACAAATAATTTCATCGATGATTCGGTCTGGATTAGAAAAAAAAAAAGAAAAAGCTATATAATATAGATAATATCTTGAGGGATATGTAGGCTATTGAAAATATTGTAATAGTTATGTTATTTGACTGTTATTATATATATAAATATATATATATATATATATATATATATATATATATATATATATATATATATATATTGCAACCTATAGAGCTAAACTGTATGGTAAAAATGTAATTTCATAGCAAATCTTATTTTATAATTAAGATTATAAGTAAGATATAATGTAATTTATAGTATAAGCAATTAGCATATGCTATAAGAATGTTAAGGTACACAGGCTGAAATAAAGAGGGCTTTTTTGTTCGCTCCGACGCTCAGAACCTACAAAAAGATTCAAGGGAATGTTAATCACTTGAAGAACCCTTGAGCAAACTTTTTTTTAATTGTGCAAAAGAAGACAAATAACTCAGCAATGTCACTGTAAACATGGGAAGAGAGCTGAGTAGTGACCACATACTTTAGTTATGAAAGTATATCTGCAATACTAAGGTGTGCCTTGCTAGGCTATTACCCAGTGGTGGAAATGGCTGAGATATACTGGGAGGACACTAGTACTCTAGTAGCCCAACTCTGCCCAACTGACTGTCTCTCCCCCTGTCAAACTCTTCTCCCTCTTTCTTGCCTTTTTTTGACTATCAACAAAAATAAGAGTGACAGCCTGTGTCAGTGCAATACAAAAAAAAAAAAATGAAAGTGGTACAGGAAAAGCCCATAGTGGCTTGAGAATCTGCATAAATGACAGCTAAAACACTTTACAAACATTACATATCTGTCTTTGTAACTATTGACCATGTTTCTATTTGTGATAAACATGTAGGCTAACATAACTGTGGATATAATACTTAGCAAGCTATGATGATAATATGAAAATAAATTAAGATGAATAAAATAGAAGGCCTTCAAAATAGAATGAACCTTGATCATTTCAGGTATGTGCATGCAACTTTGTCCATATCAAAGTTTCTACTATCGCATCTGTTAAAGTAGCTGTTTCTGTTAAGATTTTCATCCCTGTTAAGTTACCTTACCTTAGGTGGTCTGATTGGTACTGTGAGGGTGTGCGCTGATAGAGAGTGATTCCCATTGGCTGCAGCCTGTAGATATTATGGACAAACATGAATGTCGACATTGAGCAACCACATGAATAGAAAAAAATCCCAACACTTATGTGTGGAACTCGCTTTTGTAGGTTTTTGAGTGGATAAAAGATAGAAACACTTAATTTCCCCAATTTTTTTTAGCCAGTTTAAACTGGAATGCCGTCCCCCCTTGAAATTCACTCCCCAGACTCAGTCCCCACTGCGTACACCTATCCCCCCACTCATTGCCAACCTTGCTACTGCCTATCAGTAACTAGCAAATATGCTAGCTAATTGGACAGGCTTATACATTAAAACAGAAATGACAATAAAACAAATGATGTATATGTAGAATTTTACTACAACAACATAACCAATCCAAAAGTAACAGAAAACAAAATAAAGTCAATTTGAACATAATTTTACTTTTTACTTTTACAAAAAAAAGTAAAAAAAAAAAAACTTACAAAAAAATAATAATTTTACAAAATTTTACTTGAACAGAGCATTTCCTCACTTATTTATCAACGTGTCTGAGGTAAATGTGGATGCTCACAAGAGTTCTAGACAGTTTTTTGTTTTACCATCACTGCTTTTACAATGTGTTTTAGGACAAAATGGTTCAGGGCTAACTATAGCTAAACTGTTAGTCTCATGCTAAGCATCCACAAAAGTAGAGTTCATTTACTAAATGGCATTTACACATTAAAAGACACTTTTTTGATGTTCAATTATGGCCTCATTCACTGTGTTTACCAGAAGAGTCAATGAATGGTCCACTCTTCTGATATTTTTACTTCAGAAGTTGAAATTTTCTGATGGTTCCAAGCTAACACAATGACATAATGTTATAATTCTTAAATATGGTGTAACTCATTTTTCTTAGGTGTACTTACTGTATAGTGTGATTGTAGTTGAACAAAATTTTTTCTCAGTTATCTGTCAGGAAATCTGAGGTAATTGTTGATATTCATCAGAGTTTTGTACTGTTTTTACGGACACATTATGTGTTTTACATTGTCTTTTAAAATGACTAAATGTTTCTGTGCTAGCTATCTAAATTATTAGCCTCATATTTATGCTGCATTTGTGGTGCCTTGTAAGTGGTAATTTGCAAGTTGTCATAATGTAATAATTTCCTACTTCTGGACATTCGACATGCGAAATGAAAAAGAAAAAAAAAAAAAACATGGACGCCTCCATGAATGCGTATCTTTTGTTTGCTCTGTAAGAGCTCATAAAAATCTACTGTAACCACAATTACATTTACAGGCCCGAGTGGCTATTGGTTATGTTCTACTGTAGTGGTCATCAAACATTTATGCAACCTTTTGGACTGAAATTGCAGCACAGCAACAACAGCAGACAGTAGAGAGAAGCTTAGCAACAAGCTAACCAGCAGACAATAGCGAGTAGTGTTAGCAAGAAGCTAGCTAATGTTAGTGATAACTAACAGATTTAACCAAGTATTGTGCCTGTGTGTTAGCTGATCTGAATCCAATACTGCTATAAACTCATTTAAAAGTAGAAAAGGAGAACTTTACAGTGTCATCAGTGTGTGCGGCCATGTTGATGTGATGTCACTATGTAAACGGGGAAGGAACTGGCAGTTGGGACTATTCCAAGTTGACAATTTGAGGGTTTGCTGGTTGTACAAGTTGCGCAGCATTAGTGTCCATGTTTCCCAGTTGCCTAGCAAATAGTGTCGTTAAAAAGTAATAGTGTAATAATTAAAATGTAATAAATTATTTCAAATGAGATGGCATTTTTAAAGCAAACATTTGCACTTTTTGTATTTGGTAATAACTATGGATATTTCCAAAACTAAGTCTCGGTTCAGCTCTATACTTTCATGGTTTTGATTCAGAGGATTTGAAACTGCACTGATCCCTGCCTCCTCGCTAACCTGCTCACATTAACACACACCCAGGCATGAGTCACAAAATCACCACGCTACATGTGTTAACAGATTTATGGAAAAGGTTAGGGCCTAATGCCATCCACCCCCCACCTCTTTTTCTCTGACAGGGCCTGCTATTAGGCTCGTTTGTCCGTGCTGATGTGACAGCCTGTTTGACTCTTCCCCCAGCGTGGCCATTAGTCCCATTGCGTTGCCTCTGACAGACACAAGGCTATCGGGTGCTCCTGCAACCCCTCTAATTATTTCCTTGGGCAGCGCGAAGGTAATTTTTAACCTTTCACGTGCACCTGGGGAGCCTCCTCACGGGAGCCAAGGTGTCTGTGTGGCATTCAGTCATCAAAACATGACCTTTAATGGCCGTGCAGAGAGCAGTTGGCACCAGCGGCATGCGCCGCGCCATGCTAATACTGATGACTAATTTATGCAGCAGAGGCCTAATCAATTTAGGGGGAGATATGGAGGGATCGAGGGGGGAGAAAAGTGTTATCTGCTGGACAAAAAGAGGTTAAAGGGATTTTGGAGAAGGGCTGAGAGGTTGCATGAGGAAGGTGCAGGAAAGAGAAAAAGTGTAAGGGTGAGTAAGATGGAAGAATGGTGAGCAGGCAGTGAGGAGAGTAATTATGTCATGGATGATGAATCCAATATGACCACGGAACCTTGCGGAAATATATTGAGTGCAATCTGTCTAACTCATTTGACCTTTTTGTATTTTTACCCAAATTGCTGCATGTGAGATGGAAAATATTTTTGCCCACTAAGATGAGAACATTATAGGTACACTTTAAGACCAAAAACAAAAGAAATAATCCTTGATGTTCTTCATGTTGATATCTGCAACAGCTTTGCACTGGTTCTGTTGAGCTGTCACCTGTATATTGTCTGTAGAAAATAATTTTGTGTTAAAAAAAGAAAAATGTCATGGCTACATGTTATGTGTATGTTCTCCATTTAAATATTTAGACTTTTTTTTCATTGTGGGCAATAAAATATCATCACAAACAATCAAAACGAGTTCATTAGTGTATCAAACACGTCCCTGAGTGCTGATGTTCTGAGCACAAATCAGCAGGATCAATGAGGAAGCTTCAGTATCTTTATGTAAAGCCTATTGTATTACAGCCGGCAAAATGAAACTCATTCATTATTCGACACTAGCAGCTGGGGTGTGTGTGTGTGTGTGTGTGTATGTGTGTGACATCAGGAACTGTAGTAAGTCCATCTGCCAGAAAATAGCAGCTTTATTTATACAATTCAAAGAGTCTGACAAACATTGTGTAGGCAGGCCTCATAGATAGTAAATATATTTTGATGAGAAAAGGACAACAACAACTATGCAGTGATGTCACATATGAACATTTAATAATTCGCAGTACATCAAATTAGGAATATTCAGGGTAACGTGTAAGTGTGTCTCCTAAATCAGTAATCACATTGAGAATGTTCAACACTGATTTGAATATAATACCTATTTATAACATGGTGCTGTTGATTTCTGGAATCTAAGTGGTCAGACGGTGTTGATTCATCTCTTATAGTAGTAGTATAGTATAGTAGCTGTAATTCAAACTGTAGGTTTATATCAATCAGTCCTTCCAGAATTTCACGATTTTGCGATCACAGAAATGAACACAAACTCTGCAATATTCAGAGGAGCTTGCAATTTTTAAAATTGCAGCAGATTTTCCGCATATTTGTGCCAAGACACCTTATGTGACATCATCACAATGGACGTTCAGTCAAAGCCGTCTTTGATTTGCATGTGTCGAACATGAGTACAGCTAAAAGGTCTCATTTAGCAACAAACATCACTGTGAAAGACCGTGCAAAACAATTTCATGCAATTGCAATTTCACCAGTTCAAGTAGTTTTCTGCAAAAAAAAATCCTCTATGGACTGATCAATGCACTTCTAATAGGTTAGCGTTTCTATAGTGACATCTAATTCATAGACATGTGTATGGAGGACACTCCATTTAATCTAAGTCTAACAATAAACAAATGAAAACAGTGTCATTATTTAAAAAGTTGCAGATATGTTGAAGCTTTCTGTAAGAAGACATTTATGTTTATGGAAGGAGTCTCCAGTGTAAGACTATTTGTAATAGTGAGTAAAATTTCCACCAGGGGAACGTCTTTAGGATAGAAGAAGTGTTTTACGGTTTCTTGGCAACATGAAAAAAAAAGCTAAGTGAACAACTGTTGATAAATCCTATAACGTCCGTTATATGTCTGTGATAATGTTCCACAATATTAAATGTAACTACTGTATATATGGTTAAAAATACAACATGCAGTTCATTAATAACTTTGGCAAATTGCTGTTGTGTAACAGCAATAAAACACTATGGGATGTCCTGTTACTGGTAAATAATAACTTTGCTTAATGTCGTACGGCATCACAATACATCATCATCAGAGTTGGGCGTAACGCATTACTGTAATCTAATTACTTTTTCCGATAACGCAGTAATGTAACGCATTGCATTTTATATTTATGTAATTTGATTACAGTTACTGATGTCAGTAAAATTATATTACTTACGTTACAAATTTATTGTTATGAAAACAATATTAAGTAAAATGCATTTTTTAAAATGCATTTTACTTAAAAAAAAAAAAAAAGATTTTTTCTTTAACCCCAAAATAATTCTCCACTTTGGGGTTTGTCACTGCGTAATCGAATGTCATTAAAGAAGATCGCCAGTAATTTTATATCTTCCGTGAACAGAGGTGAGACCAATCAGACAGGGTTTACAGGAAAATACATGGAAAGACTTGTGTCTTATTGGCTGACAGTCTCAATTCTGACAAAGTCAGACAGTCAGTGTGAGCAAAAATAGATATACACAGATTTTTTTTAAACCAAAGGAGTAAAAACTGAAACACTAATATCCTCTGATGCTGAGCATGCAAACAAGCTGTGTAAATGTCTATATGAGTTCCAGTTTACGTGAACATGATATGAGCAGAGCATAAGGAAAAATAATGTACTTTGCAGGGCACTGTAGCAGCTAACCCCATATAATGATAGCTTAATTGTGCCTCGCCTTGGCTAACGACAAACGTTTTATATTTTATCGGTCTGGTAGTCCTATAAACAGTGACAACACCCAAGGCAAGTTTTATGATAAATCCAACTTTTTCTGATCATGTCATACATTGACATGCGCTAAAATCACTGAAAGAACTATGAGTTTCACTTTCTAGTGTATTTTTATAGGTTAGATAGGTTTTGAAAGTAACGTGAAAGTAAAGTAATTAGTAATCTGATTACTTTTTATATGCGGTAATCAGTAATGGAATCAGATTATAATTTTGAAGTAGTAATTAGTAATCTTTACTGGATTACTTTTTTGAGTAACTTACCCAACACTGGTCATCATTGATTATTTCCCTATATCTGCATGTCATGAAATGTTGTGTTTTTTACATAGTGTACATGTTGATTAAAGAAGAGAAGAGCCACATACACATATGGCTAAAATGGAAATAAATTAAGTAAAAAAAAAAAATAAAAAAAAAAAAATATATATATATATATATATATATAGGTATGGCGTACACTCTGTTGGTTTGTCTGTGGTAATACTGAAGCAGCAGGTGAACCGGTTCACAGCCCGAAGACGGAGGCATTGTTCCATTTCACAGTAAGAGAGGTCATTAACTTAGAACTATGAAAGCATATGGGGAGGATATGCATTTTAGACAGAGTGAGAGAGTGAGAGAGAGAGAGAGAGAGAGAGAGAGAAAGAGAGATGCAAGCGAAGCCTCAGGCATATGTACGAGAAGCTGCCAAAATTTGTATTTGTCCATAACATCCGTGCATTGCCACGCATTATTAATCGCTTTGCTCTTCTTTGGATATCATCAGCTAACAATATTAACGCTGTTGGAAAAAAATGTATAAAACATGAAAGCGCTGTTCACAAAAGGAAGTCATATTGAAGATTGATTCCCAAAGAATATTCACCGACTGCTTTGACTGTCATTAATAACATTATTGCATTATAGTTGAAGGATAAACAGTTGGATTAAGGCGACTTTGTGTATATGAAGAATACACACTTGACATGTCGAGTATATCAGAATAAAAGTGCAATCAAGTTGATTATTAAATCATGGCATTGCTTTGCATTCAATGACACAAAATGACATTTATGTTGATTCACAATGCAAAGAAAAACCCCAGCAAATGAGAATATAATTGTGTTTAGTGGTGAGTGGATTTCCTATGCCCATTTAAAACTTGTCAGATCCTATGAGAGCTACTGATGAACCCCTCCGTCGGACCGCTTCTAATCGCTATTCATTTTAATGCATGGATTTGCTCGGGCGCTGTGAAATTTTCACTTGGAGAGGTTTTGAAAAAGCATTCTTTAAACCAGCAAAAAGGTCAGAGTGTTAGTTTTCCCCCAGAGCTAAATAATATAATAAAGAAATAAAGAAAAAAAATACACGAGGAGAGACAGATGCCGTGTACACATGTCTGATTGATATTCCGAATCTATCCCCGGATCCGGCCACCACATCGCCATTAAGCCTCAAAATGATGCGTTCTATCACCCGCACGCCTCACCTGAGTATTGCATTACTGAAGGAAAGGATGAATAATTAATGATGAGGAATAGGTTCCTGGCAATCGCCATGCCTGCAATTTAATAATGAGCATTATGTTACTTGTTGTTGTTGTTGTTTTTCACTTGCATTCCCCTCCTCCTCCTTCCAGTCTCTCTCATTCTCTATGCTTTCTGTCTCTTTCACTCTGTTTCTCTCTATTTTCCCCCCTTTTTCTGGTGTCGTTCATTTGTCTCTTGTCTGAATGGTGCAGTGAAGATGACCTCGAATATCACGATGCAGCAGGTATCGCCTTTATATATATCTGCCCATTCACAGCGATGAGAGGAATACATCATTCTCTGTCATCTTATAAAAATGTTACAGAAGTAATCAAATATGTAATCCAATATACATTATTTAGAATGATCTGGTAATGTCTTCTAAACAGATACAAATAAAGATACGAATAAAAGTATCAGCACTATTTGTTTAATTTTTTTAATAACCCTCACAGGGCATCTGATTGAGACTGTGTAGAAGTGTGCATGAGGACTGGGATCCTGCAATCAAGCAAAAAATTTAACAAGACAAACGAAGATGTCATCCATTAACAGGGGTGTAACAATTTGACAATTTGATTCGGTTGATGCATTGATTTAAAACACAATGATTGAAATGAGTTGATGCAACCAGCATTTAGTGTTTATTATCAAAAAAGGACAAAGAGCATTTTTATTTTTTAACAGTAGTGTAAATAATTTGAACAGGCAAGATGCAAGATGATTTGCCCATAACTACAATACGTTTAAATATATAAAAATTTGCCAATTAACTCAACCAAACCAGTTTCTGTACAGTCGTATCGATCGGAGTCTACTCAATTGAATTGTATCGTAGTGCATCACTTTGTAAAAGATTCTGTGTCATCAAATATTGAATCATTGCCTTAAGAATCAAAATTGTACCATATAGATTCAAACCTTATTTATTAACATGATGGTTTCAATTAGGCTACTGGTTTGCTTATATTTTTGGGAAAATATCATGGGTAGGTACAAACAATAATAAGCGTGAATAAAAAACCTCACAAAAAAAAAACAGTTGAGCGCAATTTGTCTCTAGCGCAAAGAACTCAAATGATGTAGCTGAGGTTGAGAAACTGTCACAGCCAGAATTCACAGAGCTCACACTGCTGGCATTTCTACCCCTGGGTAACAACCCCCCCCCCCCCCCCCCCCCCCCCCCCCCCCCCCCCCCCCCCCCCGTGCTTCTGGGGGCTTCCTGTTTAGGCCACAGCCACTTTCAGTTAATATCCAAATACAGAAATTTGTATCACTACACCGATACAGTTACAGATAGTGTTATTTTGTTACACTGCTAATAAATATATATTAAAGAGGTAGGCAAGGGAGAACCATGATCACATAGTGTCCTGTACAACACATTCATGCAGTTATATTCTTTTCATTTGAAAAGCGGAGTGAGACAGAGAGAGAGAGAGAGAGAGAGAGAGAGAGAAACTTTACTGCATATGGAGTGTTTGGTGCTAAGCAGCAGGCTGATGGGGATTGGACGAGCAAGTGTGCTTGGACGGTTGTCGGTGTGTGTGTAAGTGTGTGTGTGCGTGTTTGGCCGGCAGTGTGTATTCGCGCGTAGGCCAGGTCCTTGCTGCAGGCGGCTCAGGTTGGCCCAAGTACCGCAGGAGAGCAGATGGCCAGCCAAAGCTTGTAGTCACACTTACCTTCCCTGCTAAAGCCCCAATCCCCCCAACACACACTCCTCCAAGACTGGCCGGCGCACCGCCGAGAGGCGCTCCAATCTGGACGCGAACACAGCCTGCCAAACCACACACACACACACACACACACACACACACACACATACACACACACACACACAGGCAAATGGACTTATTTTGAGTTGTCCCTTAGCCAGACACTGGGTCCTTCAGAGTAATTAAGATACCTTGGGAAAAAAATGAAAAAAAGCATCCACATTGGTTTGAAAATAATTAAACAGGTATATAAGGATTGGGGATAATTGAGGAGTTGTGTGGAATAGAACACTGTGTTTTAAGTTTGTGTGTGTGTGTGTATGCATGCATGTGTGCGTGTTTGCATTTGCGTTTCTCACATCTTCAAGATTCATCCGAGGTATTTGATTACTCTCAATGAATCCCATCTATTGTGACACTGATGACAGAGATAGCAATTGGACGTCATACACTACACTGCTAATGCTGTTTCGTTAGAGCGAACAGCTTGGGGCCGTACAAAAGTGCCACATCCAGAATCAATAATGCTTAGAGGCGGCACGCAAGTCTGCCTGACATTGCTCAGCTGTGCCTCTTGGCTCCGGACATGGTGAACGCACACTGTTATTAGCCGAGCGTTAGCATTGCAACCGAGTGCAGATGTTAAAGTGGCGGTTCAGAAACAGCTCACATAAAAACAAGAGAGAGGCGCTCTCACCTCTCTAATGAAAACAGCTAGATAATGAGAGTTTTGAGGTCAAATGGGAAAATGAGAAATTTGTGCACGGGAAAGGGCCAAGATATGAAATTATACAGCTAAACTTAACTTGGCTGAGGTTTCCATAAGGAGCAGGTAGTGTAGGAAGTAAAAGTGATGACAAATGCTGAGGTAGTGTACATGAAACAAAATGAAAGCTAGTCTCAAAAAGTCATTAACAATAATAACCTACAGATATATATATATATATATATATATATATATATATATATATATATATATATATATATATATATATATATTCTTTGAATACAATTCCACAAAGTGACAGTGTCAGGTGGTATGTAGATATTATTATTTATACAATAGTTAATTAATTACATTTAATTATTTAATATTTAATTCAAATCATATTTAATTATTTATCCTTTTTTTTCTTTTTTTAAATAAAAATTCCTCCTCTATCACAGAATGGCAGTTTTGTGGTCGGGCCTGACAGCCAGGGCAGATTGTCAGTTAAGTGCAAAACTTGCATTTCAATTCCATCACCATGTCAGCCAGCTTTTCTCCTCAGACTTATCTGCCAGGGTGTCGCTGGTGCCGAAGTCATCCAAAAAGCCTCCGGGACGAGTGGAGGAGGGGGGGAGGACACTAGCATCCCTCTCTGTTCCAGAACAGATGTCACCCGTGTTAACGTTGAGCTGGTCTCATTGAGTGCTCGGCGAAAGGTCACCGTCATATGGCAGGTTAAACGGGCTAATTGTAAAATTTAGTCATGGCGCTCCAGGTTATGATCGTCGACAGAATTATACTATAATTAAAGGTCATTGGATTTGCATTGGAATCCATTATTTTGTAAAGAGGCTGGGGCACATGTTTGCATATTATTGGCTGCACTGCTTGAAATGTTTGAAGTGCGCACTCCCAAGTCTTCGCAGCTCATGTTAAGTAACTCTCTGAAGACAGGAAAGCAAACAATGAATGGCAAGTCTGACAAAAGTCATCAGATTCATTTGAAAATACTTTTCGTCCTCTGCTTCTATTTCAAACCAGCTTGGAGTTTTGAGAGATACTTGGCATTTTAAGTATTTTCATTGCACCCAATTATAATACCTAGCAGAGAAATTTAAGAGGATGTTATTTATCTTAAATCTGTGGTTTGAACACTGCTGGTATATTTCCATGGCTGAATAGCATTAGCTAGTCCTGCCTGTTAGAATGCAAGGGCTGGCGCAAGCTTTTCAGACTTGGCAGTTCACCTGTGGGCATTGCCATTGATTGAGATGCATGCGCGGGCGGCCATGAGAGGCCTCGGCTCGCCTAATTGGCCCAAGAGTGCGGCTAATCCCTCTTTCTCTATGAGACCTCCATTTTAAAACAGCATAAATCAATTAATGGAAACTGTAATGTGTTTCTCATTTCTGCCCAATGATGGCCAGAAAGTTAGAGAAAGAAAAAAAAAATTAGCTACCTAACACTCTGATGGCATACGGCATTAATTACCGAGGCACTTGAGCGCTCTTCTCCTCTTACAGTCATCCGTCGAATTATCATGGCCATTTATGGAGGTCTGAGTGTAATGAATCCGAATGGTTCTTGCCAATGGTCCCTGAAAGTGTAGCCTATCTTGGAAATGATTACATTTCCCAACTCTTTGAGAGAGGATTAAGCATCTCCAGGAAATGTCCCTGGTTAAGTGGTTCTTTGAGGGACATAAGGATTGCAGGAGAAAGAAGGAAGGAGAGAGCAAATCAGAAAAGAGGATAGCAGAGAGGAGGTTAAAAGGAGTCAAGGCCTGCTAGGTCAGTACTGCTGCTTTCAGTGAAGATCCACTAAAACAAGTTTGGCCAGAGAGGAAAAAGTAAGAGTGAGAGGAGTGTGACATACTGTACTAGTGAAGTTCACTCCAAAACAGAATGTTGCGCTATTTGTAATCATTTTGTAGTAGAAAATAATTTGTATTCTAGAGACACATCTTGTAAAGGTGTCTAGCATCTTAACCATTCTGACTGAGTATAGATCCTGACTCAAATCCTTAAATCCTATTGCGTTGGGGTCCAAAAGTTATGTCAATATTTATGTACGGAAAGTTACTCATATTCAGAGTTGGGTTACATACTGTAGCTAGCTATTTTCTGGGCTCCCCATTTATACTGTGCAAATTATCTGCATATGCATGTTTATGTCTCTGAGATTGCCAAATTATTCTTGAGTGGAATCCGCCAAGACTGAGTTTTTCAGTCACCTCCTTAAACATAAGCATTTGCCCCCATAAATGCAGGGGCATAAAATATGGACTAAATCTTGAGTCTTCTGCAGTTTGTCTTCTGCAAACTGTTGCCACAAATTTGAAAACGTTTTTTCACACACAATTTCACACACAATTGTATAGGATGTCTTAGATTGCTGAAACGTTAAGATTTTGCTTCACTGGAACTAAGGGTCTGAGACTAAATGTGTTCCAGCATGACAATGCCCCTGTGAACAAAGCGAGGTCCATGAAGTAATAGTTTTTCTACGTTTGGTATGGATGAACTTGAGTGGCATGCACAGAGCCGTGTTCTCAACCCCACTGAACATCATTGGGATGACTTGGAATGCCTAGTTTGTGTAGGGCCTTCTTGCCCGACATCAGTGCCAGACTTCACTAATGCACTTGTGACCAAATGGGCAAATCCCCACAGCCATGCTCCAAAATCCTGTGGAAAGCCTTCCCAGAAGAATGGATTATATTTTAACAGCATAGAGGGAAAATCTCAATATCAATGCCTGTGGTTTTGGAATGGGATGTTTAATACTCAGGTGTCCACATACTTTTGGCCATATAGTGTACCTCAGTGGCCACCTGTCTCATTCTAAATGAGACAAAAAGTCTGTCTACTTATTTTATTATCAGTTTATGATCCTGTGCTCATGTACAATTCATAATTGTATATGATTTCACATTTATGAATGGAAAATAACTTCACCATATCTAGTCATGTGACTCTGATATCCTCCAGTTCCTTTATATGCTTATCCTGTAAAGATATTAGAAACAGGTGCCCTACTTTAGGTGGAATCAAAAAAAGTGAAAATTCCTCTTTTTTTTCATAAGGTGGTCTCCTTAAAACATGAATGAGCCATGAGACCATACATCATGTTAACCCGACAGGTTAGATTAAAATTTATGAACGACTTCATCAAAAAGCACTTTCCCCCTGTGCCAGTGATGTGGCGACAGATTTGCTGCGACACTGGTGTTACATGGCTGGTTTCAGTGGCGGATTAATGCACCGGGAGCGCCCGTGATCCCTGTTAGACGAGAGTTTATGAAATAATACCTGTCAGCTGCAGACGGATCACAAGGAGAAACAGGACAGGTTTTCCAGGTCATTCCACCATCTGTCACAGGGGCCTCATCTGCGCCTGCACATTACCACCTGATTGGCTCTAACTGCCGTCTGTCGCCACCTTTTACCACCTGATTGGTTTTAACAGGATTCCATAAGCGGGGCTTGCTGAGTAAAATCACTGGTTAGTCAGTGACATAATCACTGCTTAGTCTACAGTCCGCTGTGATCACTGATTTGGTAATTTATTGTGGTCTGTGAAATCCAAAAGTTACATCAATATTTCATGAGAGGAAATTTGAGTGTATTGATCAAAATCAATTATATTTTCTGCGCTCCTCATTCAGATTATGGAAATCATCTGTGTTTAGTATACACCTCAGAGATTACCAGATTTTTCTTGAGTAGAAACATCCGAGAAGGTCTAACCTGCACATTGCAGTCTATTTTTTATACCTTGATCTGACAGACTACATGGGAAGCCTGGCTTGATGATTGGAAGACATTTCAAAGGGGCTGACCCTTGTAATCATTGAAACATTGACATCTCAATCTTAAACATATCAATGCCAGGCAGACTCACAGAATTCATGGAGTTGCAGTAGTTATCAGTAACTGAATCCTTAACAGTTTGACACAGCTAGTGTAGCATAAAGTTATGTTTGTAAAGTAAATCTGTACTTGTTTTTATTATTATTTTTTTATTTTATTTTATATATATATATATATATATATATATATATATATATATATATATATATATATATATTTTTTTTTTTTTTTTTATATGTCTAGCTAGCTAGCTGTCACTACCTTCTTCAGTGACAGTTATTTAGCTAGTGAGCAGCATAGCTGCTTTTTAGGACAACATAGTGCTAAAGCCATCAACCTGACTTACTCCTGAGGAGAAACTGCTCTCCTGTAAAGAACATGTGCCTACAGATTGAAGAAAAAGCTGACCAAGCACTCATCTGCTAAACATACAGTTGTTATAATTTTATGCGTCCAAATTTAAATACATAAAATGAGCAATGTCTGTAGACAATGTAAAAAAAGGTTTTAATGCCATAATTAATGAATTAATTAATACTGTCATATTTGCAACATAAATTTCAACATGACATATTATTTTAATGCTGGACTTAAGACTGCTCCTTACTTGAGTCGTTATACAGTGCAAGAAATATATGCCGTAAAATGCCGTAAATATAAAATATATAATCGCTCATAACTGAGACACACCTCTGTTTTACTCAAACTCTCCAGATCCAAAATGATGCTATTTTTGTTTCGTAGCCTAATTTTTTTACAGTACATGGACATCAGCGCAACCGGTGTTTCTGTTTACAATTGCCAGACACTGGTAAAATACGGAAACCATGCAACAACCAACCTGCATGATGATCTGCTGGAGAAGCTATCCAATCTCTGCTTGTGGAGATCAGTCCTCCAGTCCTCGGCATTGGCTTATGCCGGTGACCGGTGGATGGGACGTCGCAAGCAGTGGGCGAGGAAGCAGAAGCATGGAAGTAGGGCGGGGGTCCATGCTAGGCTAAAAACAAACTCTAGACGGTCGGCTCTCCCATCCATCCTGCTCTCCAATGTCTCCTCCCTGGACAATAAACTGGACTACATCTGACTCCAGCAGGCAACATGGCATGAGTTTAGAGGCTTAACGACCGAGTTCCAGACGCCGCCATTTAGCTACACAGGCTCGCCTCATTCCGTGCCGACAGAAATGCAGCTCTGTGCAGTAAGGCTTGTGGTGGTGGCTTATTTGTTTACATCAACACTGAATGATGCAAGAACTTGGTGCTAGTTTCTATTTACTTCTCATCGCTGGTGGAGTTTGTAACTGTTAGATGCAGACCATTTTATTTACCACAGGAATTAACTACTGTTCTGATATGCAGAGTGTATGTTCCCCCCAGCGCTAATGCTAAGAAGACTCTCTGTGAACTGTATGGGGATATTAGCGAACTGCAGAACACACCCCCGATGGACGGTTTATCATTGCCGGAGATTTGAACCATGCAAAGCTGAAGTCAGTGCTCCCTAAATTCCATCAACATGTGGACTTTGCAATGAGAGGGGTGAACACACTAGATCTTGTTTACACAAACATCCCCTGCATGTACTGGGCAAAGCCCTGCCCCCACCATCAGAGAGGCAAAGTGCACACACACCCAGAAAATCCACAGCCACTTCACAGATTGTGGCGACATGCAGAGCATGTGGCAGGGCATTCAGGCTATCAGCAACCACAGGACAACATCACCTGCCAGTGACAGTGATGCCTCCCTTCCAGATGCGCTGAACAACTTCTACACTCGGGCTGCGGTGCAGAATGACATGGCGGCAAAGAAGACCACCCCTCCTCCCAAAGACCAGGTGCTGTGTCTAACCACGGCTGATGTGAGGAAAACTACGCCCAAGGAGTCAACCCATGGAAGGCTGCTGGACCAGAAAACATTCCTGGCAGAGTGCTCAGAGGTTGTGCAGACCACCTGGCAGATATTTTCACTGTCATCTTCAATATCTTCCTGAGCAGCACCATCATTCCAAAGTGCTTCAAGGTCACCACCTTTGTCCCTGTGCTGAAGAAGTCTTCGGTGTCCTTCCTCAATGACTACCGTCCCGTTGCACTCACATCCATCATTATTAGGTGCTTTGAGAGGCTCATCATGAGGCAAATCAAGACCCTGCTGCCCCCTCACTGGACCCACTGCAGTTCGCGTACTGTCCCAACTGCTCAACAGATGATGATATCGCCACCATCCTACATCTGGCCCTCACCCACCTGGACAAAAAGGAGACCTACGTTCGAATGATGTACATAGACTGAAGTTAAGCATTCAACACAATCATTCCTCAGCACCTGATTGAAAAGCTGAATCTACAGAGCCTGAACACCTCCATCTGCAACTGGACCCTGTACTTCCTGACTGGGAGACCTTAGTCAGTCCGGTTCAGGAACAGCATCTCCAGCACCACCACACTGAGCAAGGGGACCCCTCAGGGCTGCGTGCTCAGTCCACTGCTGTTCACTCTGCTGACTCACGACTGTGTAGCAATGCACAACTCGAATCACATCATCAAGTTCACAGATGACATGGTGGGTCTCATCAGCAAGAAGATGAGTCAGCATACAGAGTGGAGGTGCAGCGGCAAATGGACTGGTGCAGAGCCAAAAACCTGTCCCTGAACATGGACAAATCGAAAGAGATGGTTGTTGACTTCAGGAGAGCATGGAGTGACCACTCTCCACTGAACATCGATGGCTCCTCCATGGAGATTGTCAACAGCACCAAATACCTTGGTGTTCACCTGAAGGAGAACCTCACCTGTTCCCTCAACACCAGCTCCATAGCCAAGAAAGCCCAGCAGCATCTCTACTTTCTGCAAAGACTGAAAAAAGCCCATCTTCTACCCTTCATCCTCACCTCAACTAGTGAGAGCATCCTGAGCAGCTGCATCACTGTTTGGTTCGGATATTGCACTGTATCGGATCGCAAGACCCTGAAACAGATAGTGAGGACAACTGAGAAGATCATTTGGGTCTCTCTTCCCTCCATCATAGACATTTACACCACAAGCTGCATCCGCAAAGCCACCAGAATTGTGGATGACCTCACACAAACTCTTCACCCTCCTGCCATCTGAAAAAAGGTACCGAAGTATTCAGGCCCTCAAGGCCAGACTGTGTAACAGCTTCTTCCCGCAAACCATCAGACTCCTCAATGCTCAGAGACTGAATACTGAATCTGCTGAATACTCAGTCATAGCATGTTATGTTTACATTTATACCTCTTTTAAATTATATTGTTACTCTTTAGCACCTATCTTTTGCACTACCTGTTATATTGGACACTTCCACACTAAAACTGTGTACTGGTCGGCGCTACACTGTCACTTACTGTTGTCCAGCTTTAGTAGTACTGTACTGTCCTGTATTGTTATCATATGTTTGCACGTGCACTTTTTGTAAAAATGTGTAGATCTGATTTAGTTCTGTGTCATCTCATGTGATTAGTGTCTTGTTTTATGTAGCACCATGGTCCTGGAGGAATGTTGTTATGTTTCACTGTGTACTATACCAGCTGTATATGGTTGAAATGACAATTGAAAATTAAAACCACTTGAACTTGAACATTCTTAACTATTGTGCAATCTTGAATAGTCAACTTCTGAAGGTCCAGAGTTATGAGGTCCGAATATTGGCATTAAATCCTCATTATGCATGCTTAACTCAACTCTGAATATGATAACAACCATGCTGCAAAACCACTTCAGTACCAATTTGACAAGTCTGTGCCTTTCAGACTGCCAGATTAGGAAAAAGGTATTTGTTTAATATCACAAATCCAATCCACTGAAGCACTGTTTACTGATAATTCCACTCAGGAACAGGACTGTGCTTGTTAATCGCCCATCTGATGCACGGATTTAAACCTGGGTTGGAAGATTTCCGTTTGAGATTATGTCTCTAATATGGGCTTCTTTGGCTAAAGCAAGAGGCCGGTGGGTTACACATGTACACACATCACACACCTTTAGAGATTTCACATGTATCAGGACAGATTTGATCAGGATAAAGGAGAAAGTGTGTTTTTTAGATGTTTGGGTGAACAGTTGGAGGCTTGAGTGTGCTTTATTCTGCAGTGAAATATTATACAGAATCAAAATATAGTAAAGATTATTCAATATAGAAAGATACGCTATCTTACCTTAAAGCATCAATCCTTTCTTGAGTGTATATACTATATCAGAGAAACACCTAATGAAATTGAATTTGTAGATGTGTGTAATAAAACAGTTGAAAAATTGTGCAGGTTGTCATCAAAATATGGTGTTCTAGCAGGCTGCAAGGACAAACCCTATGGACTACAAAAAGAAAAATGAGAGCAGAGAACACTGTTTCTGTGTTCCAGTTAAATCTGAATTTAATTGATTTGCTGTTTTTGCTCTATATTTTAATATACGGCAGCAGATAATGCATTTTAATTGCCTGGCTCACGGGCTCCAGATATGACGTGGTATTATGGTTTTATGAACTCGAAAACCAACAAAGAGTTCTTTCTTCTTTCCCCAGTTCATCCCACGCCATTAAGAGGTCTGAAACATCTCTGAAGATATTTGGCTCCTAATTGGAAATAATTAACGTTTGCCATCTTGGAGGCTTCAAAGTTATATTGTTCCTTTATGCATCGGAGTAATTAATTTTTAATTTAACACTTGAATGCAAATTCCACAAATATTATTCATCATTTTGCTGGGCCAAATACTTAAATATTTATGGCCATGCTCAGCAAAGGGTACAGACACTCAGCATGGAAGAACAATTTTGATATTTGATCATTATTGTTTCTTTTTCCTTCTGTGTTGACATTGTTGCAGCCTTGCAATACAGCAAGCTACTATATGTAGGAGTTTTAGTGTATATGTACTAGAGCAAATTGTGCAGAAAAATAATATTATGCTCCACTACGGAAAAAAAAAAAAAAAAAAAAAAAAAAAAAACACTATTTGTTAAAAAAAATTATATTTGATTCAGTTATTTATAATTATAAAAGACATTTTTTAAAATGCAATCACACCAGTGAAAAACACAAACGATATTGCCTCTCTTCATTGACATGCAAAACTGATTAAAAAGACTGATTAACTATTAGGTCCTGATATGATTTGTAAATTATATTTTAAAAACGTGATCATTTGGAATTTAACAGTCAATGCAGTAGGAATGAAGAACAAGGTACACCCAAGGCGTCCCCCTCTCCAAATATACAGCTTAGAGCCATGATTCAACAGTGAATGCATTTCAGTGTAGCACGACTTTAACACAGTGGAGAATTACATTCACTTCTGACACAAAGTCAGTATTTAATTCTTAAAAAGCACCTTCTGATTGTTCTTCACTAAAGACCTCAACAACATAAGAGCAATGCAATGAAGGTTTTAATTTTCAGTGTCAAATGTTTGACATGTCACCAATGAAAAGCAATAATATATTTCAGGTTTTTTCACCTGTGAGATTGCATTTCACTCTGGCACGGAATCATCTCCATAGATGTTCCATTCAGACATGGTATGCATGCATGTGAACACAGCATTATATATTATTTATAAAGGTCCAACAACTCATACTGAACTAATAAATGCACTCTTGGGACTACACATTGTGTTATAGACTTGACTGCCTACAAGAAATAAGAAGCATTTGACTTTTATTAGTGAAGAATAGTTTAATCTTGCTTTCAAATTCTCCTGTTTGTATAACTGATCAAATGAAATTGATTAGAAGTAGCAGACTTAGAATGCCAGATTATACTGACTACTATTTTAGTTACAATTTTACCATTTTCGAAATAGATTGGTCAGATGATTCATTGCTCTGGAAGTTTTCATAGATTTTAAATTAATGCAATCAATCTAATACTATGTTTTTGTTTTTAGAAAAAAAAACAGGGCCTGGATTGGTGGACGATAAATTAAACAGATTCAAAAATATATAATTGTTTATATGGTGGATACATTATTTATCATTTTGAAAGAGGTCTCCAGTGTCAGCGTTTTGTAACAACTAAAAAGTAAAACTGGAACTAAGTTTTCCACCACAGAAAAAAGAAACTTCAATAGAATGTGAGGGAGTGATAGAGTGGAAATTTGAATGTTAAAAGTATATATTAGACTTTGTAATATAAGATGAATAAAACACTTCAGCACTTTCTTTTATAGCAAAATAATCAACTCTAGGCTGGTATCAGTAATACAGATATTATTATAAGAGAGAGAGAGAGAGAGAGAGAGAGAGACCGATAGATACATACATAAATAGATAGAAATGTTGCTCACTAAATGACCTGGCTTGAATCTCAAATCCTCCAGCATTTTCATGTCACACAAATATAGTGAGAGAAAAGAAAAAAGGAAGAAGATGAAAAAAACAAAAACAAAGGGAAAATCCAACAAAGCCCAGAAAAGGAAAATAAGGCCACTAAGGTCTGAGTACTGTGAACTTACTAGATGAATAAATCATCTCCAGCACCTTTAGTGTAATAAGGTTCTTTTTTCAACTGAAATTAGGGTCATTATGCTTAATTAGCAACTTGATTGGATAATTAATTAACTCCTTAACCTCCCCCTGAGAGAGTTAATATACACTGTTAAAAAGGAAAAAAAAAAAAAAAAAAAAAAAAAAAAAAACCTGTTAAAATGGGCAATAAATTAAAACCATTAAATTGTTTACCATGTGGAAATTTGATAGCGATAAGAAACCATCAAAAAACTAAACAAAAAAAATCTTACAATTACTATTAATTTACAGTTTGTTTTTATTTTTTAATAAAGTTTATTCGTTTTTAGTAGTTATTAGTAATTAGTTTCTTAATTGTTTACAAATTTATTACATTTTACTATTATTATTTATTTATTTAATTAATTAATTAAAACATTTAATTAAAGTTTGTATTAAATGTGTTAAAATAATATAAAGCATTTAAAAACATTGTACATGTCATATATCAAGAAGGTACTCTGGACTTCAGTTCCCATCAGCCACTGCACTGTACTACATCAATGTCACATGACCACCTGCACCTGAATCACGTTAACGAGCACGCTTGTATATAGCCACTGTTTGCACTGCTTCCTCGTCTTACATTTGTCTTAGACTACCGTTGTCCATGTTACCGTGTTTTAGTCCTGTTAGTTTATGTTTAATCCTTGCCACAGTGTTTTGCATTAGTCATAGTATCTTTTGTGTGTTGTTGGTTTATATAATAAAACGTTTAAAATCTGCGATTGATTCCGCATCCATCTTTGAGACGTGACAGTGCATTGCAATTTAAACACTGCATATATATATATATATATATATATATATATATATATATATATATATATATATATATATATATATATATATATTATATATATATTATATATATATATTATATATATATATGTATATGTATGTATCTCTCTCTCTCTCTCTCTCTCTCTCTCTCTTAAGCACAGACAAGTTAGAAAACAGTGAGAGAGAGAGAGATGGGAACAGAGAGAGACACAGGCAGATAGAGGGAGACAGAGAATGGGAGCGAGAGAGACTGATAGAGGGGACAAAGATATAGATAGTGAGAGACAGAAATAAAGAGAGCACAAGGTAGAGCGAGGGGACAGAGAGAGAAGGGCAGATAGATGGGGGACAGAGAGAGACAGAGTAATAGAGGGGACAGAGAGAGACTAATAGAGAAGGGCTGAGATAGATAGACAGGCAGATTGAGTGGCAGAGAGAGAGAGATAGAGAGATAGAGAGAGAGAGACAGACTGGTAGAAGGTGACAAAGAGAGACAAGCATATAGATGGGAATAGAGAGAGACAGGCTCATGGAAGGGGACAGAGAGAGAGATAGACAGAGTGAGATTGTCCGCATGTTTCTCAGGCTGCTTAAACTCGTTGGCACGCTCTCGTCCCCGGGGGCGGCTCAGAATCCCAGCAACACAAATTTTAGCACGACAGGTGTTAATATGTCCAGAAAACAGCCTCTCGCTTTCACACACACACACGCAAACACACACACACACATGCGCACACACACACACACACACACACACACACACACACACACACACAAACACACACATGAACGCATACACAGGGGCAAGTGAAGATGAAAGCATGGACACAATTTCACACAGTCCCCACACACACACACACACACACACACACACACACACACACACACACACACACTGGTGAGAGTCCGAGGTGCCACCTGTCCATGTGGAGGCCCAGGTGGAGGACAGCTCGAATTTCTCGGACAGAAACATGCAGTGAGCCGGCACGATGGGAACGGCAGCTGCTTCCAGATCTCTCGAACGTGAAATCATCTCTGGATCTGGGGACGGGCAGAAGGGCCGGACATGCAAGAGTGAAACACACTCATTTCTGTCTCCGCTCGGACACGGCATGTGGGAAACGCTATGTGTGTGTGTTGGGGTGGGGAGGGGGTGTGTGTTGGTGATGGATTAGATAAAAACAACACTAATGAAAGGACATTATTACAGGACAACAGACTTCCCCTTGAGTACAAGAAAATATATTTGTACTTAATTTGCATATTACAGTTCATATTTGACCTACTGACCCAGGGTAGAGAGACAGACATAGAGATAATTGAAGTAGGCAGATATAGTAGACAAAGTTGGACTGACTGAAAGACACAAACCGAATTGATGCTTTCAAACATAGAGTGTGTGTGTGTGTGTGTGTGTGTGAGAGAGCGAGAGAGAGAGACAGAGAGAGAGAGAGATAGAGAGGTAGGCAGACACAGAGTCCTAAAGAAACAGACAGAGGTAGGGATACAGTGATACAAGGGAAAGACAGACAGAGACACCAAGAGAGAAGGAAACAGATATACCAGTCCCTCCAGGATTTTGCGAATTTGTGATTGCAGAAATTAACACAAAATCAACAAACACCACAATATTCTGAGGAACTTGCAATTTTTAAAAATTACCACAGATTTGAGCCAAGACATGTCATGTCACGTCATCAAAATGCACAATCAGCCAAAGACCTCTTCAATTCACATGCATCGAACATGAGTACAGGGGCATCCTTCAACAGAAGGTGGAGGAGCACAAGGTCTCTAACATCCACCACCTCTGTGATGTCATGGAGGAGTGGAAGAGGACTCCATTGGCAACCTGTGAAGCTCTGGTGAACTCCCTGCCCAAGAGGGTTAAGGCAGTACTGGAAAATAATGGTGGCCACACAAAATATTGACACTTTGGGCCCAATTTGGACATTTTCACTTAGGGGTGTACTCACTTTTGTTGCCAGCGGTTTAGACATTAATGGTTGTGTGTTCAGTTATTTTGAAGGGACAGCAAATTTACACTGTTACACAAGCTGTACACTCACTACTTTACACTGTAGCAAAGTGTCATTTCTTCAGTGTTGTCACATTTAAAGGTATAATCAAATATTTACAAAAATGTGAGGTTTACTCTCTCTCTCTCTCTCTCTCTCTCTCTCTCTCTCTCTCTCTCTCTCTCTCTCTATATATATATATATATATATATATATATATATATATATATATATATATTTATATATATATATATATATACACACATATACACACACAGTGCCAGTTAAAAGTTTGTGAACCCTTCAGAATTTAGCATAAAGATTTTGAAGATCTGCATAAATCATAAATATTATCTAATACATCATCAAATTTTCAAATAAATCCTAGAAGCAGAGGCAAAAAAAAAAAAAAAAAACTGGTACAAAAAAAATAGCAGTGGCAAATTATGTGAACCTCTAGTATTAGCTGTTCACTTAAAGGTGAAATGAGGTGTTTTCAATCAATGCAATGATGATCAGGTGTGAATGAGCACCATCTTTTATTTCAAGAACAAGGATCTATGAAAGTCTAATCTTCACAACATGTTTGTGGAGGTGTATCATGGCAAGGAGATTTCTGAGGACCTCAGAAAAAGAGTTGTTGTTGCTCATCAGGCTGGAAATGTTTACAAAACCATCGCTAAAGACGTTGGACTCCACCAATCCACAGTCAGATAGATTGTGTACAAATGGAGGAAATTTAAGACCATTGTTACCTCCCCCAGTATGGTCAACCAACAAAGATCTCACCAAGAGAAAGACGTGTAATAGTCCACAAGGTCACAAAGGAGCCAGGGTAACTTCTAAGCAACTAAACGCCTCTCTCAAATTGGCTAATGTTAAAGCTCATGAGTCCACCATCAGGAGAGCACTGAACAACTATGGTGTGCATGGCAGGGCTGCAAGAAGAAAGCCACTGCTCTCTAAAAAGTACATTGCTGCCTCTCTGCAGTTTGCTAAAGATCATGTGGACAAGCCAGAAGGCTACTGCAAAAATATTCTGTGGATTGATGAGACCAAAATAAAAAAAAATTAAATCAGAAGGGTTATATTTGGAGAAAAGAAAACACTGCTTTCCAGCACAAGAACCTTATCCCATCTGTGAAACACCATGGCAGTATCATGGTTTGGGCCTGTTTTGCTGCATCTGGGCCAGGACGGCTTGCCATCATTGATGGAAAATTTAATTCTGAATTATACCAGTGAATTCTAAAGGAAGATAGGACATCTGTCCATGAACTGAATCTTAAGAGAAAGTGGATCATGCAGCAAGTCAATGACTCTAAACACACAAGTCATTCTACAAAGAATGGTTAAAGAAGAATGAAGTTAATATTTTGGAATGGCCAAGTCAAAGTCCTGACCTTAATCCAAGAGAAATGTTGTGAAAGCTACTGAAGCAAGCAGTTCATGTGAGGAAACCCACCAAGATCCCAGAGTTGAAGCTGTTCTGTACTGAGTAATGGGTTAAATGGGTTATTCCTCCAAGCTGATGTGCAGGACTGATCAATAGTTACCAGAAACGTTTAGTTGCAGTTATTGCTGCACAAGGGGTCACACCAGATACTGAAATCAAAGGTTCACATACTTTTGCCACTCACAGTTATGTAATATTAGATCATTTTCCTCAATAAATAAATAACCAGGTATAATATGTATGTATATATATATATATATATATATATATATATATATATATATATATATATATATATATATATATATATATGCTTACAGAATTATATAGATATAGAGATGACACACAGACATAGGCGACTGGACAGTTGGATTGAAACAGATAGTGTGAAACAGAGAGACAGCAAAAAATGAAATATAGAATTAGAGGTGAGTTCTGTGTTTTGGACAGCAGCAGTAAATAGGGCAAATCATAAATTTCTGTTGTGGCTGCATAACAGCTCATAGATTCAGTGGCCAGATGTTCACTTTGAAGCCCTGACCTCTAGGATTAACACACACACACACAAGACCAAGAGCATTAAACCTGTGGCCTGTCTTACAGCTGTAACTACTGTCAGGGCTGTTGTTTTAGAAAATTAATCAGGGCCTACAGGCCAATCAGAATCGAATATTCAACAGCACTGTAGTATAAAACCATATATCCTTTCTCCCTTTCAGTAGGTTAAAACACATAGATTTTCTTGGAAGTCTGTCAATAAAACCATCTCCATTTGTATGAAACATCACTAGCGTCCATTGCCATTCACATTCATTTCCCATAAAGTGCTTTTTTTCAGTGAGACTCAAAAAACACAACAGTCTGAGGGAGGAGGGATGATTAGCGCATAAAAGGCAGGCGAGGCTTGACGTGCTGATAATGCAAGCATACACATTCACACACTTACACACTCACCAGCTCCATGGCTTCCCTCAAAGCTGGCAGCACGGAAAGAGAGCCAGGCTGGATATCTGATTGACTGTGATTTATTTCGGAGGGGAATTTCGCTTTGATGGAGCTGATTATAGCTGTGAGAAAAGCGAGCTCTGATAAGAGCCTTCACACACTAAGTGATTTTACTTAAGGAACTTTGGCAGTTGTGAAAAAAGTTTTTAAAAAATAAAGAACTAAATGTACTCCAGAACTGTACTGATTTTCTCACTGGTGTTTTCCTAAGTTAAGTCTTTACACCTTTAGTAACTTTATATGTTTTTTAAAAGTGCCTAGCAACAAAACTAGAAGATTTTTGAACAGACATTAGCGACGGTCCAATGAACAATCACTGACTGTTCAGGACAACAATCACTAATTACCATTGTTCCCACTGATCATTCAGTGATCACCAGTGTTCCATATGACCAGTCACAGATTACTGTTTTTCATGACAACAAATCACTAATCACTACTGATGCCAAAGACCAAGCACTGATCATCATTTTCACAACAACCAATCAATAATTACCATTGTTCTCAATGTCCAATCACTGATCACCATTGTGCCCAATAACCAATCATGGATCACCTTTGTTCTGAACCACAGATCACTTATCCCCATTGTTCCCAACAACCAATCACTGATCATCATGGTTCATGACGGCAAATCACTGATCACCATTGTTCCCAGCAACCAATCACTGATCACCATGGTTCATGACTGCAAATCACTGATCACCATTGTTTCCAAGGACCAATCACTGCTTATCATTATTCTCACTGACCAATCATTGATCACAATTTCTCCCAATTAACATTCATTGATCTGCATTGTTCCCAATGACTGATCACTAGTTACCCTTGTTTCAAATCCAATCACCATTGTTCCCAATGAACACTAAGCACTAATTTCCCCAACGTCCAATCTCTGTTTATCATAGTTCCCAACAACCAGTCACTGATCTCCACTGTTCCCAAAAAACAAGAACTGATTGTCACTGTTCCCAACAATGAATCATTCATCACCATTGTTCCAAACCAAAAAACTCTGATCACCATTGTTCCCAATGACTGATCATAATTGTTCTCAAAATCTCCCTTCTTCATATAACACATTTTATATTCAAATGATCATGATGATCTAATGAATATGCAACTCAGTGTCTGACATCTCTGACTTACATGAACATAACTGCTTTCCCCAGAAAAGAGTTGGCAACACTGGTCCCAAAGCAACCCTCTCTGCAAGCTCACGAACACAGATATATAAAGCTAGCTGTGTTTTGTGTGTGTGTGTGTGTGTGTGTGTGTGTGTGTGTGTGTGTGTGTGTGTGTGTGTGTGTGTGTGCAGGGCCGGCTGCATTATTACTCTTTAATGCTACTGTCCCATATGTCTGTGCACAAATCGACTGAGCACAGATCACATTCCAGACCGAGTCTCGCACAGCCAAAAAGCACAGAGAGTCACGAATCTCACACACAAGCCCAGATACACTGTCAACACTGCAATCTGTGCTACACTGAGCTCTATACATGCAAAACCTTAAAGCACGCCTCATTCACATATATACACAAATTTAGCCACCAATCTTAGCAAAACAGTATTTAGATATCTACGATGTGTTAATATGAACTGATTTTTTTGTTGTTGTAAAATTTAAAAAGGGTATAAAGTGGAAAATAAAGTATATTACATTTTTTTATCCACCAAATAGAAACCATGAGGGGTGTAAACTTTTTGCCTTTTGTTGTAGACAAGCAGACAGACAGACAGACAGACAGATAGAGTGCAAATAGAGTGCAAATGCTCATTTTGCAGATAAGTTGGAAAATAGAGGTACATTTTCTTTTTTCCACAATAGAGAACTCATGGGGATGCTAACTTTTGCACTCTGGTGTAGACAGACAGACAGACCGACAGATACATAGATGGATAGATAGATAGATAGATAGATAGATAGATAGATAGATAGATAGATAGATAGATAGTTGAGTGCAAATGTTTGTATACCCTACAAACTAAATGGTATACACAAACACAGGTACATTTTTTCCACCATACAGATATAAGTGGGTGCAAACTTTTGCATTAAGCTGTACATGATAGACAAACAGATAGATAGATAGATAGATAGATAGATAGATAGATAGATAGATAGATAGATAGATAGATAGAGTACTAATTTTGTATATCCTACAAATTAAATAAAGTTAAATATATTTGTACACTGGGAATGTCTGTGCATCTGTTTCTTGATGTGTGTGTATGTTTGCTAGTGTAGATTTGGGTACTGAGTGTGTGTATGTGTCCAGAAATGTATGCGTATTTAAATGTGCATGTGTTTGATTTACTATTTATATTTATTTATATTATTTTTAAAAAGAACAATTCATAGAATTTAATTAACTATTGGCCAATTTTCTGCCAATCAAACTAGTGTGAGAATATGTTAATAACCTTCAAGTCTATTACACCAGAATTAGAAAGAAAGAAAAGAGAGACTTAAAAAAAAAACTCCATGTGAAGGGTTAATTGAGGTACATGTCGATTTTGGCAGGCATCTCAAAGGCATATTTCGGGATTCTTTTCCACTTGTCGGAGGCCGTCTCTGTGTGGAACGCGCCAGGCGAGAGCCATATGCCGGGGTCAGCGTCGCCTGCACTGAAGATACACTGCAGTCGCCCGCGCTCCCAGTCGCTCTGAAGCACGCAGCTCGCCGCGCCTGTAATGAATGCAGGACCAACAGGCGCTCCACCAGTTCTCATCTGTGCCAAACACCCAGCAATTACGCTCTAAAACCGCACAGCACGCATTCATTTAGTGAGAGAAAGACTAGGCGGTGGCTGGTGCCATATTAAGGTGATTGCTTTAACGCTCACACAAAAGGGAACTAGAGACTCAGATATTATCTTCTGTGACATATTCAAATTCAACGGATTAACTGTTTTGGAAAGATCATTAGGCCCCAAAAGTTATTAAGATTACACTCACAATTGTGATGTTCCCTGTGTATGAGGACTAGCCGTGAATAATTAATGCCTTTCCCTCTACTGGTATTTACATTTGAAGTATGATTGTGGGTTTGAAATTGAGTCAGATGTCCAGTTCCCAAGAAAGGAGGATATGAACTTCTTGGGATGAATGTGATGTACTGTAGAAGGTAAAAAGCTCTGAGAGAGAGAGACAGAGAGAGACAGAGAGAGACAGAGAGAGACAGAGAGAGACAGAGAGAGACAGAGAGAGACAGAGAGAGACAGAGAGAGACAGAGAGAGACAGAGAGAGAGGTTGTAGTAGTAATAGTAACAGATAGGGAGGTGGGCGGAATGAGAGAACAAAAGGGTTGAGGTGTCATGGATTTGGAGAGAGAAAAGTGAGAACGAGAGCGTGAATGTCTGTGTATGTGTGTGTGTGTGTGTGTGTGAGAGAGAGAGAGAGAGAGAGAGAGAGAGAGAGAGAGAGAGAGAGAGATAGGCAGCAATGGAGAAGTATGTAGAGTGAACTAGAGCTTTTCTAACTGTAGGGTGCAGCAGTAGGCTGTGTAAGACACCTCTGCCGTGAAAAAACAGAAGCATTCTCCATCTCTCCGCCGGATTCTCCTGTCACGTCTCAGAAAACTGCCCTAAAAATTACCATTTGACACCCAGCCGTGTTTAACATGCACTAAAATACAGTAAGGAATTTTTCATTGTTCATTGTTATTATTTGATTGGTATTTTGGGTCTTTTAGGATATATATATATATATATATATATATATATATATATATATATATATATATATATATATATATATATATATATATGTGTGTGTGTGTGTGTGTGTGTGTGTGTGTGTGTGTGTGTGTGTGTGTGTGTGTGTTAGCATGAACTGATATTTCTAATAGTGTTTATTTGAAAAGAAATGAATTCAGTGTGCAAGAAGACATTTTTAATTGTTAAATACAGTTTAAAGAGGAAATTTCTGTCCCTTTTTTTTTTTTTTAAACTCATAATTACATCAAATTTTAAAGCCAAAATGTCTTTCCCAAACAAAATCAACCTATTAATCATGAAAGGGAAAATAAAACAAATCTATTATCACCTTGTAGGACAGAGAGTGAATTTTATGGTTAATCATTCAAGGTGTTTTGATACATATGTTTGCATATAGTGTAGCATTTATACATATTTACCAGATATGTATTTTTCCCTTTGTGTCCTGAGATCTCATTATTAATCAATCAATCAATTTATTTCTTTGTTCATTTAATAATGTATTTACTGTCAGTAGTATTCATGTATATATTTTATTTTATTTTTATTTTATTATATTTTCAGCTAAAAATGTGATTTAAAATATTCAATCACTACATTATTATCAAAATGATAAAACAAAAACAAAAACAAAAAAAAACCCAAGACATAAGACATTTACTAATAGCACCCCATTTAGCATAACACAACATTGATATTCTTATTTAATGCTTTCACACGGGCCACCTGTGTATTTGTTTTTCTATGTTCTATCTATTTTTTCTCCCTAAAACATGTTGGCCTCTTGCCATTATGAAATGTTTTCTCCTCTGATCCGATCTCTCCCAGATGTAGCCTATTAGCCTGCTGTCATTCGCGATCAGCGGACGAGCGTGCGGCGATTAGCCCCTCCCAGCGGCGCGCTTATTGAACCTGGCGTTAACAGCACAACTCCGGCTTTCCTTCTGTTTCTGAATGGAAAGGAGTGCCGATCTGGAGTGTCTCGAGGGACGGCTAGACGAAGTGAACACAGTAGCTCGAGTCCGCGCAGCCCCTAATCTCCCTCCCCCATCCCCAAACCTCATCTCATGAACAATTCATAGGGATTATTATAAAACAGTGAATATCTTATAAATGAGGTCAGGGAACAGAACTCATGTTCCTGAACACCCTTCTTGACACCAGCCTCATCAGGTATAGCATTTCATAAGAGTGTCTATGTACGATCAGGGCCTTAGTGAGGATTTAAGACCTTGTGGTGGCTGTCAGTGGTTATGACTATGTGCTGGTATCCAGAAGGTTGTGAGTTTAAATCCTATGATTAAAAGTGGCTTTTACTGAACATGCCAGCCAACTGAACAAATGAACAAGGAAGAGATCATCATAGCTCTGATATATGCAGTATATTCCACAAATTTTTTATCATACAGGCATATAGATGTCTTGCAAGAGAAAAACATACAGATCCTAAACCATATCTGAAAAGATTGGATGAGATTGAAGAAAATCATATACTGTAAGTAAGCAAGGGGCGTGCTGTTACAGTAAAATAATCACAGTGTCATACCATCATTATACCAAAGTTATTTTCCTATAACAGCAAGTGTCTTAGTCCTCTCACACCGTTTCCAATTATATAATAATTGTTTATCCTTATATAGTTACATTGAATATTTATAGGGCATCCATGAAACATGTTAGTTCCTGTTATACACTTGTTAAAGAGGCTATCAATAGCTATTCCATCACCAGCCTCTCGTTTTTCTTTTACTCAATGATAATAAGATAATAGAAAACACAACTTGTCATGTTACAAAGAAACTGTAATAAATACTGACACTGGCGACTAATTCCATAAATGTTAAACAAAAGTTTTTTAAACAGAAAATGTCAGCACATCATCAATGATTAAATTATTATTTTTCTTTGTTAAATAACAACAAACCATTTATTAGTAGGTTTAGATCAAGTGGAGCGTACGCCATGCGAGTGAAATACGTACTATAATATAATATAACCTGTGATTTGCACTATGGTAGAAATTCAGGAAAACAAGGATGACATGGTTGTCTATGGGTGAAATCATTCGTAAGAAAACATATAAACACTGACCTAAACCCTAATTCACAGTTTTTTTCCTACAGTTTTCGACAGGTGTTTATGATGCCATCATTTAGTTGAAAAACCTGCTTCAATCATGCGTTATTAAATCTAAGAAAGTCCTCATAAGATCAGTTCAGCACAAATATATACACATTATCAACGAGTAGAAAGTCACGTTTCACATCTTTCCACATCATATTCACATAGAGCTGTGTGTGAGTGACACAACTGGTACTTAATACATAAGTACTTATCATTGGTAGTGATAGTTAAATGATATAATTTCATCTCATTTATGAAGAAACAATGAAATACTAAAGTTTTTTACCTTCAATTAGAGGAACATAATCACAGTAGAACATCGTTCATCAACTGGATCATAAATGTACACTATATTTTTACTGACATTTTACAAATTATATTTGTTAAATATTGCTGTAGACACAATAGTCTCTGTCTTTTAGTTCAGGAATTTATTTTGGCATATGTAGTATATATTTTCTTTATTACTGCCGATTTTAAAAGAAAACATGCACAGCACCTTTAATTTTACTACCAGATGTTTATACTATATATTTTTTCATTTATTTATATATATTATTTCAATATGCTGCAAATCTGTCTCACAACAAGTGACCTCAGATATTTACCTGACTCAAACGCATGTTGCCAGTCCTCTGTTTGGGTTCAGACAAATCCAATAATTGCTTTGTTGGAATGAAACCCAAAAACAAGAGGCAATATTTGAGCTCAAATATTCCTCCAATTATCTTTTTTCCTTTTTAAACATGCACCAGAGTTGGGGAATTTTTACAACAAAAAAAGACAGTTTAAAAAGGTAGAGCAAAGAAAAAAAAAAAAGGAAATATTTGATTGGACAAAAAAAAAAAAATCAACCTGAGTCTTTTATACTAATTTGAACTGCATAATAAAATATACATAACGCAACATCCTATTAGCAACACAATGTTGGATTAAGCCTGTTTATTTGTTATTATGATTTGCAGTGTTTAATTTAAAAGCAAATGAAAACTATAAAAGTTTATCCATTCCTGCAGTTTTCTGAGCAAAACTTCTTCTTTTTTTTTTAATTAAACCAAACAACAGGGTTTCAACGATGGCTTAGGATTAATATATTCTGTGCTCTAGTTTTGTGATTTTTATTTATTTATTTATTTTGAATGTGGCATTTTTAATGTACAAACAACTTTTTATCCAACTGCATATTTTTGCGTGATTTGGCACTCTTTTGTTCTGAACTCTGGCCAAATCTTTCAGTGGCTCTGGACATGAAATCAGTGTTGGTTCATACCGTATTTAAGTCACACAATTAGCTTCACTATTAGCTTGTGATTACTTATTGAGCATTAGGTTAACTCAAGTGGAGTTGATAAAGATGGTCTGGAATGTTCTGTAGTACACACCCATCTTATCAGCGATGTGTGGCTTTAACAATGTTTTGAGAAAACTACAAAGGTGACCGGCATGCTTTGGTGTTACATGGAGGATGGAGGGTGCTTTCACTCTCTTGCTCTTATTCCAATAAGTGGGAACGCTACAACTATTGTTTATATAGTCATGGGAATTTATTCTTAGGAATGACTAGAGCAAACAAACTCTCGTCGGTACATTGGTGACTCATCTGTTGTAATTTGGTGAAAGATATTTAAAACAGGGCAGCTGAGTTTTTAAACAAAATACATTCCTGTTACGCCACGGCCAGCAGAGGGCACTGCGGTACGGCCGCCGACTGGTCACGTGACTCTTTTGTTATCGTTCACTTCCCGCTTGGACATTAAGTCTGATTAAGTCCCTGATTTGCCCCAGGTGTTTATGTTTTGGTTGAATTAGGTTTGTTATTTAAACCCCCCGTGTGACTGCGCACATCGCGCAGTATTATAGTTGGTTTAGTTCGTCAAGTGAGGGAAGTATACGGGTATGTGCTAGCGGTCGTAGCATGCTAGCGGTCGTAGCATGCTAGCGGTCGTAGCATGCTAGCGGTCGTAGCATGCTAGCGGTCGTAGCATGCTAGCGGTCGTAGCATGCTAGCGGTCGTAGCATGCTAGCGGTCGTAGCATGCTAGCGGTCGTAGCTAGGGGACCAGAGTGTGTATAGTCAGTAGAGACCGCGCTCCCTGTGTTTGTTTATCTGTTTATTTGTTTCTGGTTTAAGTAATAAAGACTGTGACCTGCACCTGCATCCGCCTCCAGTCTCTTTCCGTGACAGAATACTGCGCCAAAAATGCGGAAGCAGCAGGTCGCCATGAGCGCCGCCGAAGAGGCCAGGATTTGGGCGCTTCTCCGTTCGTCCCTGGAGTTGAGCAAACAGCTCGCGGAGGACATTTCTCAGTGCAAAGCCGAGCTGCGCGCCGCGTCGTCCCTCGTGCCATATACCCCGTCCCCGCCGCCGAGGAGCGACGCCGTGCAACACAGCCAGCAAAGTAACCTGAGCATCTGGGTCTTTCCACTGCAGGGGAGGTACACCTTGCAGCGCAGTCCAGAGGTGAAGGCTGGCCCAGAAAATTTTTTTGGGGGGGGCAATGAGGACAGCAGAGCTCCAGCCTGAGACCTACGGGGAGGTCTCAGCTGTGGAGCTCTCACCTGAGGTCAACATGGCGGCCTCAGAAGGACAGGCTGAGGAGGCTGCCCCGCTGCCCTGCTGCCCTGCACAGCCGAGGAGGCTGCCCCGCTGCCCTGCACAGCCGAGGAGGCTGCCCCGCTGCCCTGCACAGCCGAGGAGGCCATCCCGCCGCCCTGCACAGCCGAGGAGGCCGTCCCGCTGCCCTGCACAGCCGAGGAGGCAGCCCTGCCGCCCAGCCCAGCTGAGGAGGCCGTCCCGCTACTCTGCACGGCCGAGGAAGCTGTCCTGCTGTCCAGCCCAGCGGAGGAGGCCGTCCCGCTGCCCTGCACGGCCGAGGAAGCTGTCCTGCTGTCCAGCCCAGCTGAGGAGGCCGTCCCGCTACCCTGCACGGCCGCGGAAGCTCTCCTGCTGCCCAGCCCAGCTGAGGAGGCCGTCCTGCTGCCCGGTCCAGCTGAGGAGGCCGTCCTGCTGCCCAGTCCAGCTGAGGAGGCCGTCCCGCTGCCCTGCACGTCTGAGGAAGCTGTCCTGCTGTCCAGTCCAGCCGAGGAGGCCGTCCCGCTGCCCTGCATGGCCGAGGAGGCCGTCCGGCTGCCCAGCCCGGCCGAGGAGGCCGTCCCGCTGCCCTGCACGGCCGAGGAAGCTGTCCTGCTGCCCCGCCCGGCTGAGGAGGCCGCCCAGCCCTCCAGTGCTGCCGAGGGTGGCACCCAGAGTTCCAGAGCCGCCGGGGGCGGTGCCCAGAATCCCAGGGGCGGTGCCCAGTGTCCCAGCGCCGCTGGGGGCGGTGCTCTGACTTTCAACCCCGGTGGGGATGCTGCTCTGCTCCTCTGCTGCCCGACGGAGGCTGCTTCGCTTTCTGTCGCAGCGAAAGACAGTTCGCACAGGGGCCCGGGACCCCCGTTGGAGGGGGGTTCTTTGTGCTCCGGGAGGAGCACCCTTTGGAGGGGGGTTCTGTTACGCCACGGCCAGCAGAGGGCACTGCGGGACTGGTCACGTGACTCTTTTGTTTTCGTTCACTTCCCGCTTGGACATTAAGTCTGATTAAGTCCCTGATTTGCCCCAGATGTTTATGTTTTGGTTGAATTAGGTTTGTTATTTAAACCCCCCGTGTGACTGCGCACATCGCGCAGTATTATAGTTGGTTTAGTTCGTCAAGTGAGGGAAGTATACAGGTATGTGCTAATGTGTAGCATGCTAGCGGTCGTAGCTAGGGGACCAGAGTGTGTATAGTCAGTAGAGACCGTGCTCCCTGTGTTTGTTTATCTGTTAATTTGTTTCTGGTTTAAGTAATAAAGACTGTGACCTGCACCTGCATCCGCCTCCAGTCTCGTTCCGTGACAATTCCAGGCCAAAAAAGAGAAATAATTGTAATTTTACATTTATTTACAGTATTTCCCATCAACCAGGGAAGGTGAAGCCTTACGTGTATTTCCCCTGAGACACGTAAAACCAAGCAGCCACATGTTTTCAAACTGCTGCATCACAATGCAGCTTAACACATTCAGAGGAGAGTGCTCTCTGCCCACTTCTGCATACATGAACTCTCAGACATCCATGACTGGATAGTGTTGCTGTGATTGACATGGAAGAAAGTGTTGTCATCACTGGATGAATTTGTGATCTCTGGACTATAATGTTTATATTGTAGCATTTATATTTATAGCATTTGGCAGACGCCCTTATCCAAAGTGACTTGCATTTATCTCATTTTATACAACTGAGCAGTAATGGGTTCAGGGCCTTGCTCAAGGGCCCAGTGGTGGCAGCCTGGTGGTGCTGGGATTTTAACTCGCAGCCTTCTGATCAGAAGTCCAATGTATTATCCAGTGAGATACCACCACTGGATAAAACCACCTCCACTCTTGGTGGAGACCAATTGTCCCAACAGTGATAAGAATATCTGACTCTTTGACTATAAGGAAAACTGCTTTTGTTTGTTTGTTTTTAAGTATATCTATAATTTATATTACTAAAAGAGTCAAAAGAAACCAAAAGTTTTCTTTAGGTTTCTGAAGTCATAACGAAGTCATTATGTCAATGAAAGGTCTTCACAGACGTGTGCGTGTATGTGTTCATATGCTCAGAAGGCATAAAAGAGATTAGAAGTAGTAACAAAGTTATATTTGTTCTATATCTTTAGTATTCTATATTGTAAATAATTAATAAAATATCATGCAAACTTTGTTGAAACTGATATTATTTTGTTGATTATTAATGTGTTATACACTATTTTGCTTTTTTGCATTTATTTACAAAAACAGTATTTCTGAAACGTATTGTTGCGCCATTAAAAATTTCACTGAAGGCCACTCTCTAATATATAAATAAATAAATAAATAAATAAATAAAAGTGAAGTATACAATGATGTTTTTCTTTCATTTTTACTGATGGATTCATGTCTTCAGTCCTCTGAGGTGAGAACTGATGATTACTCGCCATTATGATATGATATATTGTGAATATGCTTTTAATTTCACCTTGGTTTAACCTCTTATATTTCAAGGAATTATGGATAGATTTACTTCTGCTTAACTATTTCACATTGTTTTATGAATTTACTGTATAATAAGCTATAGTGTATTTCTGTATTAATATAGAAAGAAGACCCGGACTATTTGTGTACAGTATGCTACAGGCAGCTGAGGCTACAAAGTTACAGTGATGGGAGGGAAACTGATAATAATAACACATCAGGATTCAGGCACGAAACAGCAGATGACTTGTCCAGTGCAGCTAAACTAAGTGGAGCCTCTTGAGCTAAATAGGTTTTGCTGTACACATAATGAGAAACAATCGACAATGCTTTAGCTTGAAATGCGGCACAAATACAGAACCACCCAGCTAAGAAAATGCTGGTAATGAACAGGGATTGCTGTGTCTTATCAAACAATCTGGAGGGAGACATCATTTTATTGTTGGGTAGTCGAGTTTGAGGTTTAGAAACATGCAAAAGGGAATGAATGCAAATATGTGGGGAAAAAAACAATATGAGACATGATGTTAAAGGAAAATTATCAACAATAATGTGGTGTGATGCAGCCTTAGACAAAACAGTCACTATTACCACCAAACATGGATAATTTTCCAAAAGCAGCATGGTCCTAAAGTGCTTCTACCATAGCAATATGCTGATGACTACAATTTTCTATTAATTGAAGAATGACACCATATTTATAGTTATGTTTAATGTTGTGGAACATCAGCAAACGAGTTATCACTTACAGTATGTTATAGTAGCTATAAACAGTTGTTCCCTCACCAATCTCTACTATGACATAAATTCAGCTTGTCATGCACCAGCAAACTTCACCAAATCAGCGTTTGTTTGTTAAATAACAACACATTAAAAGAAAAAAAAAAAATACTATCTTATAATAGCTTTATATTCAGTGGAGCTGTTACTATATAAACAAAATGTATAACATAAAGTGTAAGGGAACTCCACGTTACGTTAGCTGAATGCTGTGGGAAGCACCCTCGCACGTAACCGGTATCTGAAGTTTGTGTAACATCATGACTGCCGTGATCAGGTGACGTGGCAATTAAGCGCATCTCGTTATATATAACTGATATATGTGAACCGCGCCGCCAACCTTATTATCTTCAGCAAGACTGTATGTCGTATGAAAAAGGTTGTTTGTATAATGCTCGCAAAAAGACTCTTCATTTCCTCTCTATCTTTTCCCCAAAAAAGGGAAAAATCTCTTTCCTTTTCTGTCCCTTTAAAAAAACTAATAATAAAAAGGGAGAAAAGTATGAGTGAGAGAATTCAGGAAGTGTGTTATGCCTTGCTCCCATTTAATCAAGGGAATGACAGCACACTTTCAGTGTGAAGTGACTAAGGTGGAGCATGCCACAGCAGCCCTTGAGAGGTCTGACTGTGCGCATTGTGAACACCTCACAATTAGGCAGCTCTGCTCATGACTCACTCTCTTCTCGGACGAAGCGAGTTGGGTTTCAGAGCCTCGCGGATCTGGGCTGGCCACTGCTGAGGCAGCCAGCTGTCTCAAGTCCGGCGGATCTCGTATGGATCTGGAAGAGGAGCCGGAGACTAGTGCTGCTCCATCTATTGCTGTGTCTTCCGGGTCCGGCTCTCCACCGGATTTTGGAGCTTGGATCGCGACTCCTCCTTCCAATATGGAAAGCGAAAAAACAAAACAAAAAAAATCCTGAACACACACACACAAACAAAAAAGAATTATAATAATAATTCCTCTCTAACTCTGAGGAGCCAGAAGGGTGTGCTAAAAACTGAGAGGAGCATATAAAGAGCTGCTTGAAGTGATTACTAAGGCTGGATGAGATTTTTTCTCCCCAGTGAAAATAAATCCCTCACCCTGCAGAAAACTCCCCTTTTTTTTCCAGAAGTGCATGACAAAATATCATGCTTCTGGGGGAAAACCATCCATGAGCCCTATTTAGAACCCTGCGATGTCGGATTATTTGGCCATCCTGGGGAATGAACGGCATGGTTATTTAGCCATGCTGAAGGTGGAGGAGGCCACCGTGGCATTGGTGGGCAAGGCCTATGCAGTAGTGGGTCTTGCTTGTGGGTCACTGTAGACAATGGCAGTGTTGCAGGCCTACCAAGCAGACCTGCTGAGTGAGCTCGACAAACGGCGGCATTCAGCCAGTTCCTTCCCTGTTGTGTCAAGCCAGGGCTAATGCGAGGGAGGCACAGAAGGTGAGTACAGCAGCCTGCCTCCCCCCGCAGACAGCCAGGGGAACTGGACAGCCACAGTCATGGCCTGCTACTAGGCCTGATCTGAGAATGCTCGTAAAGGCCAAGCAGACAAAGGAGGAGCAGTCCTGAAGGGTCATGGAGGAACATATCAGGGGACATGAGGTTGTTAGAGCGGTTAGCCCCCAGTACTACTGAAGGGCCTCCCCTAACCAAGGCTGTCCCAAGTTTTTGGTCAGCGAGCTGTCACAGGGCAACAAAAATCTGATGCTTTTCCTCCAATAGAATGTGGAAAAGTAAACGTCACTAAAAGACTGTCTGGCAGCGTGGAAACTACTGCCAAACATGTCTCCATGTTTTCTGTCTACCATAGAAAAGGGTTACCAGGTCCAGTTCAGAGCTCAACCCCCCCGGGTTCAGAGGTGTGCTCACCACAGTAATCAGCACAGAGCAGAGCCCGACGTTAGCACAGGAAGTAATATCCCTCTTGGACAGAGGATCCATAGAACATGTACCCCATTCCCTGAGGGAGAGAGGTTTTTACAGCCGTTATTTCCTGGTCCACAAAAAAAGAGAGGACTATGCGGCCAATTTTAGATCTGAGTCATCTGAACTATACTCTTCAGACATACAGGTTCAAGATGCTGACGCCAAAACTTATCGTTCCACAGATTCAATTTGAGGGCTGGTTTGTGACGAAAGATCTAAAAGGTGCATATTTCCACATCGAAATATGGCCCAGTCACAGGAAGTTCCTGAGGTTTGCGTACCAATATTGGGTTCTTACATTCGGCCAGCTTTATCCCCTCACACCTTCACAAAGTGCATGGATGTCATTCTGGCTCCAGTGTGACTCCAGGACATCCGTGTATTAAAGTACCTGGACGACTGGTTAATTCTAGCACGATGCAGGGAACTAGCGGTTCAACATCGAGATGTTGTTCTCGCCCACATGAACAGCTTGTGGCTCAGGTTGAACATCAGAAAAATATGCTTTCCCCAGTGCAGTGGACATCTTTTATAGCGGTTATATGGATTCAACTACGATGAGGTCGTTTCTATCCTCAACATTTGTAGGGTCAATCTTATCAGCATTGAGCAAGATAAAGCTGGATCTTGGCATCCCCTCCAGTCTCTACGAGAGACTGTTGGAGCTTATGGGAGCAGCAGACAAAGTCATACCATTGGGCCTATTGCACAGGAGACCATTTCAGTGGTGGCTGAAAAGTCCTCGGACGAAACCTCTGAGAGAAATCAGTGTCACATGGCAATGCCTACGTGCTCTGACAATTTGGAAGTGTCCCCAATTTCTAGCCTTGGGTCACACTCTAGGGGGTGTCTTCTTATAGACAAGTAATGACAGACACCTCCCTCATGGGCTGGGACGCAGTCTTAGACAGCCGTCCAGCTCATGGTCTCTGGAGCAGCCCTCATCTGGAGTGGCATAGAAATTGTCTAAAAATGCAGGACATATTTCTAGCACTGAAATTCTTTCTTCCTCAATTGAAAGGTCACCATGTGTTGACAGACAACACAGCGGTGGTCTCATATATCAACCACCAGGGAGTATTATGTTCGCACCCCCTGTTCAGGCACGCACAACTAATTCTTCTCTGAGACAGAGGGGAAGTTTTTGTCAGTGTGTGCAATGTACATTGTGGGCAACTGGAATGTGGGGGCAGACATCCTGTTGAGGCAGGGGCTGAGGCCCAGGGATTGGTGGCTCCATCCACAAGTGGTGTAGTCCATATGGTGGAGGTTTGGCCAAGTGTAAGTGGATGTGTTCACCTCAGAAGAGACAACACACTGCCTGACGTGGTTTGCCCTCACTCCTCCAGCACCATTAGGGCTGGACACCATAGGGCACATGTGGCCGAGGTCACATTTATATGATTTTCCCCTGATCGCTCTGGTCCCACAAGATCTTGTGAGAGTTCACCAAGACTGTCTATGTCTGCTGCTAGTAGCACCTTATTGGCCAGCTCGATTATGGTACTCAGAGACTATATCCCTGCTAGATGGATCTCTCTAATCTCCCTTCGGAGATTCCCATCCACAGAGATCTACTGTCTCAAGCCCGAGGGCTAATTTATCACCCTCGGCCAGAACTATGGAAACTGTGGGTCTGGCCCCTGAGGGGCACTAACTCATAGATTCTGGTCTCACAACTGAGGTTGAAAAGACCATGTAGAATGCTAGAACACCATACATGACAAAAATGTATGCACTCAAGTGGCAACTTTTTGTCTCATGGTGTGAGGAATGTCAGCTAGACCCAGCGAACTCCGCAATAGCTACAGTCCTGGAGTTCTTACAAGGAAGTTTCTCAGTGGTGTTGGCTCCTAATACAATCAGGGTCTACGTGGCCACCATTTCGGCCAGCCACACACCTATTGGTGGAGCTTCTGTGGGGCAACATCCTCTAACTTTGAGGGTTTTGTGTGGTGTCAGGCGACTGACATATATCTGCAGACCACACATCTGTCAGGTGCCGCATTTGCACCCTTAAAGTCAGTCTCTTCTGACTCTAAAGGTAGCTCTTCTGCTGGCACTGACATTTCTCAAGTGAGTAGGAGATCTACAAGCTTTCTGTTACCCCCTCCTGCCTTGACTTCACTCCTGGATTAGCCAAGGCCTTCCTGTATCCTAGGCCAGATTCTATTCCTAAAGGGCCTACATCTGCTGCCCAGCCAGTAGTGTTACAGGCTTTCTTCTCTCCTCCGTTCCTCATACTGGAACTAGAGAAACTGCACCGACTGTGTCCAGTAAGGGCTGTCTGTACTTACGTCCACCGCTCCGGCCAGTGGCCTAAGTCAGAGTAGCTGCTGGTCGGCTTTGGCATCGACCAGTAGAGGTGATGCTGTGTTGAAGCGGCACATCTCTAATCGGAGAGTGGAAGCAATCTCTATTGCTTATGAGGCACGCAGTCTCGCTACGCCTCTGGCATGAGGGCTCATTCCACTAGAGGGATCGCCTCCTCGAAGGCTTTGTCCAAGGGGGTATCATTACAGGATGTGTGTGCTGTGGCAGAGTGGTCTATGCCGCACATATAGATTCAATTTTACAGCCTGGGTATACATTCCAGCCCGGGCTCGAGTGTCTTGCAGTGACACTCGGGCTCGGATCTTTTTGAACAGGCCCTCAGTATGCCCTCAGTAAGATGGAGTGGGTATTCTCATTCCCACAGCGTTCAGCTAACACAACGGTAAGTTCCCTTCGAAAGGGAACATCTGGGTTATGCATGTAACCCTGTTCCCTGAGAAGGGAATGAGACATTACATAGCTCTGTCATACTGGGGCATGCCTGTGAATTGCGTCTTTGCTTCAGATAATAGAGGCTGACGGTGCCGTTCACAGGTGTTGTTTATCTATCATGTGACGCGCTTAATTGCCACGTCACCTGATCACGGCAGGCCTATAAATAGGCATGATGTTACACAAGCTTCTGATACTGGTCACACGCGAGGGCGCTTCCCACAGCATTCAGCAAACGCAACATCTTGTTCCCTTCTCAGGGAACAGAGTTACATGCGTAACCCAGATATTTGCCTTCTAGCTGGAACTAATGTCAGAGCTGTTAAAATAGGAAAGTAATCAACACTTTCCAATCAATCAGAATTGAGGATTCAACAATAATGTAAAATTCATTGTTCAACAGATTTTGTGGCACAAAACAAATATCATACATTTTATATACAACACAATGACTGAAGCTTTCCTTAAGTATTTTTTGGATAATTAATATTGTAAATAGATAAATAAAACCTAAAAATAATATTTTAAGAATTCACACTAATGACTAAAATGTTTCATAGACATGCCAAGTGCGGTATTGATTCTTCTTCTTCCACCCCATCCCCCCTCCCATATTCGTTTGCTTCTAAATTAAACCTCCGCAGGCAGAAAGTTGTTGGGTGCTTGACCTATTATAAGATTTTGCCTTATTCATAAGTGATCACATGTTTTCAGCAGCCCTATTTTCTCTATTGATTCCATTTATATTTTATCTATCAAATAAGGCATTAATGTTATTTGAAGGGAAAAAGGAAGCAACCTTGAAGTTGTTTTAAATAATAAATAAATAAATAATAATGTGTGAAATGTTACTTTCTTTACGTTTTTTATTTTTTTTATTTTTGTGCTCCAGCATTTATAGAAACCTCAGTTGGTTTTCTAGTTTGAAGCCAGCCTGTGTGAGCTCTTCATAAAAGATTGGAGTATTGCAATGTGTTGGTGATACACTGGCAAAATCTAAACAGAATAGGTCGTAATATTTTTTTCAATTTGTCTGTGCCTGGGTCCTGTACGCTTGTTCTTAACCGTCTTGCTTCACGTACCATATTTGCCACCGCCGACCTTTTTATTCCTCCTGCTTTTGCTGCTATTTAAATAAGCATACGGTTCTAGCGCTCCTTTTAGCCTCGGGCCAGCTACCCGTCAAGCTTTTATTATTACTTACTGTGAAGGTGAACTTACTCCGTTTCATATTATCATAGTAATTGAGCATTTATGTGTGTATTTCCCAGCACTCCTCTCACTCGCTGTGTCCTCCTCATAATGTTCAAACTCTTTACACCTGCCTAATATACTGTAGGATGAAGTTCAACCCAAAAACACATGTTTACATTTTCTACTTCAACTTTGATTAGCACAATTTGTATTATCGAGCTTGTGTTCCTGAGTCTGTTATGTGCACTGTGCTTCTGCCTCAAAGAAGGCACACCGGTAAATAACTGTGATAGATAAGAGCGGAAATCTTCCATCAAATCGTCTTTACGACAGTTTATGGTTGCTGTCAAATGACATTTATATATGGCGTTTAGTAGGAGGCCAATGAAAATCCAGCTCGAAAATAAAGTCGGCTATAATTCACGTCAACTAGCCGTCAGCCTTACATTAATATTATGACCATATCTGTCACACAGGCCATCTATTACACACAGATGCGGTTCAACATTGTTTGGCATGACATAAGAGAGGATATTACTCTGACGGAAGACTGATGCTGGCCTGAAGCGGCACATCAGGTGAAAGCAAATATGACAGGAGCTATTCAGTATCTCAGAAACTGTCATTTTGAGTGTGTTTTTGAATAGAAATAATGTAACAAGATTTGTGGAAAATGAGTGTTTATATGCTATTCATATGGAAGAAATAAAACATGATATTAAATGCTGCTATTGCAAAATAACAATAAATAATCTATCAGTGTGGTCCAGTTATGTATTATTCATCTTATACCAGAGCAATTTTTAAATAAGTACAAAATCTTAAATTTATTACTAAACAGTATGTTCTACTATAATGTTGTGACGTGTCTTTTTTTGGTTTTGGTTCTATCTCCGCTCCTATCCTCTCACTGGTCTCTTACCTGCTGTGTTCACATGTGCAGTTGATGTGCATTTAGCCCTTACTTTGCATGTCTATTTAAGCCCTGCTGTTTCTGTTTTATTGCAAAGTCTTATCATGCTTTTTTTTTTTTTTTTACTTTAAGTCAGAGTTTGTCCAAGTGTTTTCCAAGTTTTCAATGTTTTGTGATTCCTGGTTTCTATTCTTGCCTGTTCCTTGGTTTAAAAAATATGTATTATCCCAGTTTATTGCTGCCTGCCTGTTCTTTGGCTCTGCATTGGTTCTTGAAAGTTTGTGAACCCTTTAGAATGTTCTATATATCTGCATAAATATGTCCTAAAACATCTTCAGTAATAAAGGTAGACACAAATAACCCAATTAAACAAATGAGACAAAAATATTATAGTTGGTCATTTATTTATTAAGGAAAAATGATCCAATATTATACATCCGTGGGTGGCAAAAAGTATGTGAACCTCTAGGATTTGAAGGTGAAATTAGAGTCAGCTGTTTTCAATTAATGGGATGACAATCATATGTGAGTGAGTGTCCTTTTTATTTAACGAACAGGGACCTGTCAAAGTCTGATCTTCACAACACATGTTTGTGGAAGTGTATCATTGCATGAACACAGGAGATTTCTGAGGACCTCTCTAAAAAGTTTGGACTCTATTGATCCACAGTCAGACAGATTGTGTACAAATGGAGGAAATTCAAGACCACTGTTACCCTCCCCAGGAGTGGTCAACCAACAAAGATCACTTCAAGAGCAAGACCTATAATAGTACATGAGGTCACAAAGAAACCCAGGGTAACTTTTTAACAACTAAAGGCCTCTCTCACATTGGATAATGTTAATGTTCATGAGTCCACCATCAGGAAAACACTGGTGTACATGGCAGGGTTATAAGGAGAAAACTACTGCTCTCCAAAAAGAACATTGCTGTCCTTCGACAGTTTGCTAAACATTATGTGGACAAGCCAAAAGGCTATTTGTAAAATGTTTTGTGGATGAATGAGACCAAAATAGAACTTTTTGGTTTAAATTATGTTTGGAGAAAGGAAAACACTGCATTCCCGCATAAGAACCTTATCTGATCTGTGAAACATGCTGGTGATAGTATCATGGTTTGGGCCTGTTTTGTTGCATCTCGACCAGGACGGCTTGCCATCATTGATGGAACAATGAATTCTGAATTATACCAGCGAATTCTAAAGGCAAATCTGCAAACTGAATCTCAAGAGAAAGTGGGTCATGCAGCAAGATAACGACCTTAAGCACACAGATTGTTCCACCAAGAAATGGTTAGAGAAGAAGAAGAAGTTAATGTTTTGGAACAACACATTAAGTAAAGCCCTGACCTTAATCCAATATAAATGTTCTGGAAGGACCTAAAGCAAGCAGTTCATATGAGGAAACCCACCAACATCCCAGAGTTGAAGCTGTTCTGTACTGAAATTCCTCCAAGCCGATGTGCAGGACTGATCAACAGTTACCAGAAATGTTTAGTTTCTGGTCACACCAGATACTGAAAGCAAAGTTTCATATATTTTTGCCACTCACAAATATGTAATATCGGATCATTTTCCTCAATAAATAAATGACCAAGTATAATATGTTTATCTCCTTTGTTTTATTGGGTTCTCTTTATCTACTTTTAGGAATTTTGTGAAAATCTGATGATTTTTAGGTTATATTACAGAAATATAGAAAATTCTAAAGGTTTCACAAACTTCCAAGTATACTAAAGACTGTGTATTACCATTTTAATTTGTGAATTCATCCAAACATGCAAGATGTGATTTGTAACTTGTCTCTCACTTTTGCAGTTAATAAGTGCTTGTCATATTACCAAGAAACAGGAAACTGCAAACCCTGCCTTTCTGAAGACTTTCATGTGGTGGAAAATTTACTCACACTGGAGACTCCTTTCATAAATCTCCTTACAAAAATCTTCACCATATCTATGATTCTATGTTTTTCTTTGTTAAATAGCAGCACATTTTTATTTCTTTATTATTAGACTTTCTTTATGTGGATCCTGGGAAGTCCTTGGGAATTAGCAGTTACTATAGAAACAATATTGTATTAGAACGGGCACATTGTGATTTGCCTTGCAGCACAAGCTATTGTTACAGAAAATTAATCAACACCTTGTAACCAATCAAAATGGAGAATTCAGCAGCTATGTGGTATAAATATTAATTAATTAAATATATTTAAAAATGAGATTTTGGCAGCGAGTTCTACACACCAGTGACTTTCCCCCTGTTCTCATGTTCTGTTTTCTGTTGGTGTCCATTAACTTCTTGTATTTTTCTCCTTCTTCCCCACTTGTTTAAGGAACAATATCCCTCGCAGCAGCATGCCCTGATGCATATTTAATAAACCCTAGTATATTCATATTACTGTGGGAGGTGAAGCAGCCCTTCTCCGCTCTCCGTGGTTTCAGCGTCTATCAAATGGGAGCTGATTCGCTATGCCAAGGTGCCTTGCTCGCAGTAATTTATTTGCTCTGCCCTCTTGCTCTAATGTTACAAATGAGAAATGGCGAAATCTCTGCCGTAGCAAATCTCCCGACCGGACCCCTGTCGCTGTCACAGTGCCGCAGAGGAATAAGCCGCCCCTTTAAAACGTGTGTTGATTTTCCATACTCCAATATTGACTAAGCGCCGCCGTTTGATGTATGCCTTACTAGGCCATGCAAACTCACCGGCAGGGCTTAACTTGTTAGTTCTGCCTCTGCCGACTGTGCGGGAATGGCCGCCATGCCCTTGGATATTACAATTGACTGTTCGGATTGACCCGCTACAAATTTACTCTTTTTCTCTCCGGGTCTCGCTCACTTTATGTCAACAGATTCAGAGAGTTAAACAAAGCTCCGAAGCTATGGTAACTAAAACGTGTTGGGTTTTGTTTGTTCTCATCAAGCTGAAGTTTATGGGAAAATGCCGTAAAGAAGCTCCAGATTCTGTGATTAATCGTTATATGTTATTATATGAGGTAAACAATGGAGCTTGGGAATTCAGAGCCTCGGCCCTAAATAGGAGAGCGGGAAACAGGGGTTTTGTGAACAGGAAATTGTTTATACAGGAATGTTAAGTGATACCTCTATGCAACTGAGATGGAAGTCATCATCATCTCTCTCTCTCTCTCTCTCTCTCTCTCTTTCTCTCTCTCTCTCTCTCTCTCTCTCTCTCTCTCTCTCTCTCTCTCTCTCTCTTGCTGTGGTAGATCTTGCTGTGGTAGGATTTGAACAGTAGATCAGATCATGGGATGTCTCTTAACCCTTACTGTATGTTCTGTTTGTCCAGTGATTTGTGTGCCACTGATAGTATATTTGCAAATATGTAGATAAAGCCACATCTTTATATAAATAATTTTTAAACATCAGTTTAAACATCAGTGTTTTTGCCTTGCCAAATCCTTTATAACTACACTTTACCTTTAAATATAATCATACAAATACTTAAAAAATCTTATTATTTTGTGTGAATCCATTTAATCTCATGCTTAAAACATGCTTTTCCATGTATAATCCATTATAGCTTATGCAAAGTGTGAAATATGTAGGATTTTTTCAGCAGGATTTCATGCATCACCCAAATTTCAAGATCACGGGAAGAAGAAAATTATGTATTGTCTTGTTTTTTCTTTTCTTTATTTTTAATGATACTGTGATATTAACTGGTGAGGTGACTCTGAAAGTACAACCTTTTAAAACAAATGATATTTTGAAAGGAAATTATTAATATGAAAAAAAAAAAAGGTAAATCCAATACAATGTCCTCACGCCGTTAATATGGATGTTAGTTAACCACATTTTGCTAATTTAATGCCAATTTAATCATTTCTATACACACATGATAATGTGACGCATTGGGGCGTAACCGTATTGCTATGAAATACAATAAAAAAGAGATGGCAACCATCACACTACTAATTGTCCTCGGATAAACTTTTAGCACCATAACCACCAGTGAGTGATTGATATTCCCTAGAGGGCGAAAGGGTAGTGTGCGTTTCCATAGGCTCACACCTATATCTGGGGCGAGGCCTATGGCTGGAGGCGGCGAGGAAATCTATAAGCACATGCTGACCTGGAATCAGAAATGGGGCGCTGACAGTTTCGAGGTCGCTACTGAAATGAAGTCTTTAGTCTTGACATGTCTGTGGATCGCTCACCTTTCTGTGTTATGTGGTGTATCTGAGGCTTCACTGATGACATTAATGTCACTGAGGACACCAATAATAGATTATTACAAAAATATGTAGTTTCCACAATCAATATACTTATAGTTAATATAATAAAAATAAATTCCATATATTATGGTCTATTATGATAGAAATAGATGAAAAAATTATAGACTTTTAGCAAAAAAAAAAAAAGGTTCTTTCAGGATTCTTTAGATGGTAAATTATCCTTAAGATCTTTTCCGAAAGTGAAACATGTACATTGAGGCTTTAAGAATTCTCTCACAGGGACAACCTGCAAAACCTTAAGAGTTCTAGATTTAACCTTTTCAAACAAGCTTTCATGTATGACCTACTACACCAAAGGATTCCTCAAAGGTTATCTGAGTGGTTAATAGTCTAAAATTCAGTAGTAAGGTTCTTTGGATATTAAAAGGTCTGAAAGGGATAGCCACTTACTGAAGCTGGAACAGTTCTCCCAGTGGGACAAACCAAAAAAAACCCTTTCATGTTCTAGTTTTAAAATTTTCATAAGACTGTAAGAACAACCCACCCTTAAGAAAAAACAAAATCCTCATTAGGTTCTTTGGATAGTTGATAGTTCTATACTCTTAGAATAAAAGGTCCCTCAAGGGTTCTTTGGATGGTTAATGGTTCTAGTCTCAAAGAAATTTTCTGAAAGGGAAATCTCCTGTTGTACATAGAACCTTTAAGAGGTATTCCTAGAAGGACAGAGCTATCTTTTAGTATTCTATTATTATATAATTTTAAATAACTTTTCTGAAGATCTTTTTTGAAAGGGAAACCTGCTCTTGTGCATAGAGCCTAAAAGGGTTACTCATAGAGGAATCAAGCAATCCTAGATTTAACTTTTTCCTAAGGGGACATAACCTGCTACAGAATACAAAAGTATTGCTCTATGTTTCTTTGCATGGTTGATATATATATATATATATATATATATATATATATATATATATATATATATATATATATATATATATATATATATATATATATATATATATATATGTGTGTATGTATGTATGTGTGTGTGTGTGTGTGTTTGTGAGAGTATATATATATATATATATATATATATATATATATATATATACTCTCACAAACACACACACACACACACATACATACATACACACATATATATATATATATATATATATATATATATATATATATATATATATATATATATATATATATGTGTATGTATGTATGTGTGTGTGTGTGTGTGTTTGTGAGAGTATATATATATATATATATATATATATATATATATATATATATATATATATATATATATATATATATATATATATATTTTAGTTAAGATTTTTTTTCTGAATGGGAAACCAACTGTTTTGCATTAATCTTTAAGGGTTCTCCCAGAGGGGCACACAAACAAGCAACAACAACAACAAGATTTAAGCTAGATTTAAGCTATTTCATAAAATTATATGACCTAATACACCCTTAGAAAATAGAATCGCTCAAAGGCTGTTTGGATGGTTAAAGGTTTTACATTCTTAGAAGATAGGGTTCCTCAAGTGTTCTTCAGGTAGATGATAGTTCTATAATCTTAGAATAATTGTTCCCTCAAAGGTTCTTTGGATGGTTAATGGTTCTATCTTTCTAAATGGGATCTACTTTAAGATCGTCTCTGAAAGGGAAAGCCACTGTTGTTCATCAAAATTTAATGGTTCTGGCAGATGACCTTTTCTAAAAGAAAACACCTCTTAATAGGGTTTTGCTGTACATAGAACCTTTAAGACTTACCCCCAAGTCTTATATTTAACCATTTTATAAGAGTGCAAGACTTAGTAGGTACAGCCTTAGAAATATGATCGTTCAAAGGGTGGTTAAGGGTTCTAAACTTCTAAACTACCTAGGCCTTTTTTTTCTAAAAGAAAACATCTCTGTTGTTGGTTCTTCTGAACACCGAACCTTTTGGAGTTATCCCTAGAGGGACCAAAATCCTTTCAAATTCTAGATTTAACATTTAAAAAAATTATTCATCAAGGGACCTTTTCTAAACTGCTCTGTTGTAGGGTTCTACTATGTATGATTGAGTACACCCTAAGAAATAAATAAAATCCTCAAAGTTGATTTGAATATTTTATAATTTAAGGATTAAAAAAATAGGGCTCTTCAAAAGGTTTTTAGATAGTTGACAGTTCTACACACTTAGAATAAATGGTACCTCACGAGTTCTTCGAATGGGTAATGGTTCTTGGTTTCTAAAGGGGTTCTACGTGTGATCTTTTCTAAAATAATTGGGGGCTGAATGAAGTGCAGCCAACCAACCAACCACCCATCTAACAACCCAACCAACCTCTCACCCAACCAACCAACCTCCCACCCACCCACCCACCCACCCACCCAACCAATGTTTTAGTTTTACCTATTAGATCTTTTGGAAAAGGATTCCTCACAGATTCTCTGCATAGTTAATGGATCTAGGTTTCTAGAGGGGTTAGAGTTTGAACTAGAATTTTCTCCCATACTGAAAACCTTTTAGGATTCTAGATGGCACATTTTTTTATGTGGTACATGAGGGCCTTTTTGTACTGTAGTGGATGAGTTTTGAATGGTTACGGTTTGGGTTTGGGGTGAGGTTCACTTTTGTGGCTTTTTCTTATGACTTCATTCCCTTAAAATCAAATAAAATCTTTATATCTCTGTCTATAAATCTACATTGTAACATTTTTAGTTTATTATTTTTTCAGGGTGGGTAGTTCTAAACCTCTCTTTTTTTTCAGATCTCCCTCCCCATTTCAACCTTCACCAGATGCTTTTCTTATTTTTCGCTCTTCTGTTGACATTTTTTTGTTTGACAGGATTCTGTCCCAGGTTCCGATGTGTGTTTAAATTAGAGTCGAGGTTGTTGGCTTTAAAACTATGCGTATGTATGCGTGCTCACTGCTTTCCCAGGCTTTTCTTGAGCCTGCCAGGCTAAGTGTGGCTGACCCCATACTAACACACTTTTTCATTATAAATCCCTTTCTTTGATTCCAGAGCCAGCCTGTAGCTCTTACAAACTGTTTACTTCGCCCCTGAAAACGAGTTTGAATTATATGTTTGTACAATAGATTCCTTTGGTGGTTTTTAGTTGAATGTTTGCACAGGACAATTAGTTATCGTTGATGAAAATTACTGGGACCTGAAAGAATGTGTTTCTGTATGGTTCATAACAAACACGGCCATACGGCATGATAATCCTCTGTACAAATGTGAACAAAGCTGTAATATAAATGTGCAGCATGACAGTTTAGTGGGTACATGTGCACCATATATAATCCTCCTCAAATCTGCAAAATTGAGCTTTTATGAAAGACATACAGATTTCCTTTAATATTGTAATGTATGTGAATATTTAGATTATTGCGTGTGCCCTAGGCAACCTAATCTCATAAGAAAGGTGAACAAATTTGAACAAAGGAGGCAATTATTTGCCTTAAATCACACTAGACAGTATTCAGAATTACAGTACAAAAATGTAGTGAGGAGTCAATACTATTTTTAAAATATTTAAATACTATTTTATAAGCTGCAGAGTAATAAGAGTGGAAACCCATCCATCCATCCATTTTCTGTACCGCTAATCCTTACTGGGTTGCGGGGGAAACCTGGAGCCTATCCCAGGGAGCATGGGGCACAAGGAGGAGGATACCCTGGACGGGGTGAAGAGTGGAAGCCATTTTGTTAATTACAATTAGGACTATTCATGCAGCAATGTATTGACAATATACTATACTCATATTAGTTTTATCTCAATGTTTGCTAACTTCTCATTTATATATCATTGTATTGTTATTTATTTATTTTTTTTTAAATTTCACTTCTTTTTAAAGTGTCACATCGTATTACATTTGCCATGAAAGAAAATAACTAGATCTGCGTATTCAGTCTGCATTTTCTATCCAACAATGCTTTCAGATTTCCTTGGCTGTGTCCAAAATCTCTACCGTAAGTTAAAAAGAAAGTACTACCCTACTATACAGTAGGTGAAAAGCAGTATGGCAGAGTGGTCGTAGGTCTGAATTCTCATTGGCATACTGCTTCCGGCGAGATTTTGCAGTGTGCAACCGATGGACATTACGCGAGTCAAAAATTCCAGCTCAGAAAAAAAAATCGCAGAAGACAGCGTTTGAAACTTTTTTTGCGACCTCCATCATGCCTTAGCTGGCCAAGCTAGTGGCAACGAATTTACCTCAGACTGTTAACACTGCCCACATTAAATTCCTAATTCAGTTAACTGTCCTGATGTGCATTTCTACTGTGGTTGCTTTAATCTGGTGCTCCCTTTAAGATTTTTGTGTTTATGATGACGTCGAAGGTCACATGACAATGCTAACATGGCGGATGTCGTATATCCGGGATTGTATTCGATTGTATTTACTACACACGCATATCGATTGGTATGTATTGTTTCAATTGCCCTACTGTCATAGTATGTGATTTCAGACACAGGCCTTGTGTCTAAAGGCAGTGATCTAGACGCTATCAAGAAATCTCACCTTGGCCACAAAACTCTGGCAACCTCAGTGGGTGTAAATAACCTGAATACACCTTCCAGAAAATCGATTTAAGTGTGTGCATAACTCAACTCTGAATACAGGGAATTTTCCAAGTGTAACCATTGACATAACTGTATTTTCATATTACTGTATAAAGCATATGACACAAAAACATCTCACTCTCAAACACACACAAACGCACACACACACATACTCAAATGTGTTTGCATATCAGCACTGTGCCTTTCTGAAGAGGCTCATCACAGAAAAAAATATTCTTGTTTATTAAACCGATAAAACATGAGATTGCATTCAATAACATTCAAGTAGGTCAGCCACCAACCATAGCATGTGCATCTAATCTCTAATCAAGCTGAATATTCAATTCAAGTATCTCTTTTCTTTTTATCTCTTCTCTCTGTTTTTTTTTTTTTTGGTTCATTGAGGATCAGGTTTCTTGTCATGTTCCTCTAGATATTAGGCACATGACAAGCAGTAATGAGCTTTATTTATATGTGTATTTTAGTGCACTTAAGCACAAGCTGGAAAATGTCAAAGACATCTGAGTATCTTCTTCCAACAGCCCTCTTTCCTTTTAAATATATTTAAATATATTACTCTTTCTGCTATTTACCTTTTCCCTTCACACTATGATGATGCCACGATGATAGTTCTATTTATCTGTTGTAACTCTTAAATTGAATCTTTTTTCTTTTCTTTTTTTTTTTTTTTAGAATTGAATCTAAAAAAAAAAAAAACATGCTTTTAACCATTTAAAATGTGTTAACCCACCTCAGATAAGAACCTGTCAGGTTTATTTGCTAACAGTGGCTGCCTTTTGCTCTTAAATGAAATTGAAAGTAACACAGTTGACTTTTTTTTTAGCCTAGAATTAACAAATACACAAAATACATTTAACTAGCATCCATGTTAATGGCATGAGGACATTATGGGCATTCAAAATATTTACTATAATGTTATTTGAAGAAAGTTTTTTAATCAAGAATTTACATTCAAACTATAATTCCAGTAACACAGTTTGGTGCCTCTTGAAATAAAAACAAAATCCAAAGCAGTGTTTTTTTTTTTTTTTTTTTTAAAGTAGGGTCCATTATATAGTTCTTGTATCAATGTATCAATCTGTTTGATTGGTAAATTAAATTGAAACATTGAATCCAAGCCTCTATAATTCAAAAACAATGAAAAAAAGGTATATATATATAATGAATATAATAATGTAAAAAAGGTATACATATATATATATATATATATATATATATATATATATATATATATATATATATATATATATATATATAGTGTTGTTCTGTAGTCAAGTGCATAGTGCATAGAATTTCTTTTACAATTATAGCTGCAAAAAGTTTGAGAAACTCTGATCTAAAGCATTGCTTATCTATAATGAGAGCCATCCTGTAGGCCAGAGCCATCCTTAATCAGAATCACCTGAGCTTCGTTGGATGCCCATCAAAAGCCTGTGCTTCCTATGGAGAAGAGTTGGCTCTGCGCTATAAATAACTGTGCACATTCATGGCCTGCAGATGACAGGAAGACCCGAGTGGAATGTCCTCTTCTCCCAAACGGAAATTACTATCTTGTGATTTCCAAAAAAGCTTTTTTTTTTTTAAAAAAAATAAAAATTGTGACTGGATTGTTTCAAGGCTAAAAGAGGTGAGACGCCTCTATGGAATCATCTCTGGTAATGCTACCTCAGCTCTAAAGCGGGCCTGCTTTACTTCCTAAATTGAAACGTTTTCATTAAGCTCCAACCAGCATTGTGCTGTTGTTTGAAGTGGGCGCTGGACTGTGATGAAGGGCTCCTACCACATGACTTGCAACAGGGTGTCTTATTTTATCATGTCGCATCTCTGGAGATGATCTTTCTTTGGCACATAAACAGCAATGAGGTCTGCAGATGGATTCAGCATGCAGACTCCTTACAGATCAAATGGTGCTGGCCAATTGAAAGGAAAAAATAATAAGAATTATAAAGACAGTGAGATGGCAGTTTCACTGAATTTTGTGCAAATGAAGTCATAAGATGCCCCACAACCGCTAAGCCCTTTCCTCACCCTCACTTGTTTGCATTTATAAGTTTTCAAAACAGTTCATAACTGTTCATTTATCAAGATTTTTTTAATATTTTAAGAAAATTTCACTGATTGGCCTTTTTTTTACAGTAGGCATGCTTCAGTCGTATATGAATTATGTACTTGGATAAAAACACATTGCATTTCATTATCTCACAATCCCCCTCTTTCCCACACTGAACATTTTTTGAGCCACCTTCATGGAAAGGTCACTGAATGATCACATAAAAAATAGTTATTACATTTATGACATTAAAATACTTTTTTGTCGTTGCTTATTTTTTCCCCTAGTATTTCTGTTTAAGTAAAAATAAATAAATATATATATATATATATATATATATATATATATATATATATATATATATATATATATATATATATATATATATATATATATATATTTCCTGGTCAAAAAAAGGTATCTTGGTATCTCCTATGTACACTATTTTAATTTAGAATCTTCTAAATTAAAATAGATCCCATATGTCAATGAGAAGGAAGGGATTAATTTAGAAAGAAAGTCAATTCTATTTAGCAAAAAAAAAAAAAAAAAAAAAAAAAACTGACTGCAGGAAGATAAATAATCCAAATGCAATGTGTCTATTTCAGCAATGGCTGATATATATATATATATATATATATATATATATATATATATATATATATATATATATATATATATATATATATATATATATATATATATATATATATATATATATATATATATATATATATATATATATATATATACTGTATATAAGCATACAGTACCCTCCACTACTATTGGCAGCCTTGGTAAATATGAAAATTTGTCTTCACAAAAATATTTTGGTCTCATGGCACAAAGGCTTTGTTAAATATAGGTGTGCAACATGCCACATTTATTGCCACCCCTATGAGAAAAATATATTTTAAGTATATTCGCATTGACATGAGTACACCTGGGTGACTAAGAGCAGGAATTTGTTTATCCATGGCCAAAAAATCTCCAAGGATCACAGCTGGAGAATTGCGTCTTGGGGTCAGAAAGTCTCCAAAACTACAATCTGAAGTCACTTACATCACCTCAAGTTGTTTGGAAGGGTTTTTAAAAAAAGCCTCTACCCTCATCCAAAAACAAACTGAAGAATCTTCAGTTTGCCAGACACTACTGGAACCTCAAATGAGATTGGGTTCTATGATTAAATGAAACCAGAATAGCACTTTTTGCCAATAAACACCAGAGGTGGTTTTGGCCCACATAGAGAGGTAGCCATAAGGGAAAATACCTGATGTCCACGGTTAAATATGGTGGTGGCTCTTTAATATTTTGAAGCTGTTTTTCTACCAGAGGACCTGGACATTTTGTTAGGATACATGGCATCATGGACTCTATCAAACATCAGCAGATATTAAATGAAAATTTGACTGCCTCTGTCAAAAAGCTTAAAATGGACATGGTTGGATCTTCCAGCAGGACAATGATCCAAAACATACATCAAAATCAACACAAATATGGTTTACTGACCACAAAATCAAGGTCCTGCCATGGCCATCCCAGTTCCCTGACTTGAAACCCAGAGACAACCTGTTATGTGAACTGAAGAGGAGAGTCCACCAGCAGGGAACTCGAAATTTGACGGATCTGGAGAGATTCTGTATGGAGGAATGGTCTCAGATCCCTTGGCATATATATATATATATATATATATATATATATATATATATATATATATATATATATATATATTGGATAAACCTGTGTTTTTTTCTTAATTGTTTGATATCCATGAGAGCAGAGTATTTTTGTGGATTCTTTGAAAAAATGTTTAAAAATTATCAAAAGGTTAAAAAATAAAGACAATTTTAACAGACTTCTTTGCTTCTATTTACCAAGGGTGCAGTAGTAGAGGGCACCGTGTGTATGTGTGTGTGTGTGTGTAAGCCAGAGTGCCTCGAGGAAACCCCACGGAGAGAACATGCAAACTCCACACACACAGGGCAGCGGCAGGAATCGAACCCCCAACCCTGCTGGTGTGAGGTGAATGTGCTAACCACCGTACACCGTACACCCTAGAATATATATATATATATATATATATATATATATATATATATATATATATATATATATATATATATATATATATATATATATATATATATATATATATACACACACACACACACACACATATATATATATATATATATATATATATATATATATATATACACACACACACACACACACACACACACATATATATATATATATATATATATATATATATATATATATACATTCATATTTAAATTTTTTTTTTACATAGGAAAATACATTATCATAATGTATGTACTAGAGTGTTAGTTCTCTGTTATTTTTCCATAAGTTTTGCAAAAATATGACAACATAAGCTTCCTTTTGGACTTTTATAATGTACCTGTCTTTCTCTAGTAAAGTGTAATGTTTTTCAGCTTCACAAAGAGCACGCTGTTGCACTTTTTATTCCAAAATGACTCATTAGTGTTTAACTGATTTAGAAAGGAATATTCCAATCAATAAAACCCCCAAATCCCCTTGATTATTAAATTTAGTTAAGAAATAAAGAAGCTAAAAACAAAATTATTCAGAATAAAAGGTTTCTGGGAAAAAAAATTGTATTGCAGTTGATTTCCATGATAATAAAATGCCTCAGATCTGAAGAGAACCATGTGGTCAATGAAAAGATGTCCAGTTCCTCGCCAACTTTTACTGGACCGCTCACTATTTGGATCCGAAAATGCCAATGGCACATGAACACTATAATCGACGCAATTTTCATAACATCCTCAACTTCCGACACATAGAACCACATCCAGCTGGAACCCAAGTCCAAGCGCAGAACTCGGCCTGATGTCAAATTTAGTGTCCAAAAAACTGTTAATGATGCAAATCAAAGACAAAAATTCTGCATTTCAAATACACACCCTTTCTTTCTTTCTTTCTTTCTTTCTTTCTTTCTTTCTTTCTTTCTTTCTTTCTTTCTTTCTTTCTTTCTTTCTTTCTGTCTCTTGCTTTCTCTTGGCCTGTCTGCTTATTTATTTCTACATTCATAGGAAAATTGGTTAATCGCCTGAAAAAAAAAAACAGAGATCAAAAGGAAGCTAATAAAAAGCTATGAAGTCAATTGTCACTTGTGGTTGTGGTCTCACCGCAGGAACAGTAAGAAAATCCTGTAGTTGCAAAACTTTTCAAAGGAATGAAAAAAGAGCTCACAGTGCTCAGAATTTTCTCCCCACTGAAAAATGCAGTGAGCAGTAAAAAGATATAACACATTTTCAAAATTTGTTTGATTTTCTACTTATCCCTAGTCATTTTTTAGCACTACTTTTAGTGTAAATGGTTAGATTTTGCATTGTAGGTCTAATTAGTACAAAATATATATATATATATATATATATATATATATATATATATATATATATATATATATATATATATATATATATATATACACACACACATAAGGTTATTTTCCCCTATGGTGTATTTAATACATTTGCCTGTGCTTTTTCTTTGTTTTCTATTGTTTTGAACTTCCTAAGGATTATTAGATTTACCTTTAAAAACATAGATTTTGAAATTAAGAAAAAAAAATGCAAAACCTAAATACAAACCTTAAAAATCTAAATGTAATTACAAAGAACCAAAGAAACAAATCAGATTTTATGTACAATGTAAACCCTAATGTTGTGTTTACTTAAACAATCAAGTAATCATGACTAAACATTACTTATTTTGGACCCATAAATCAAAAATGTTTGTTTAACTTATTAACCTACAAAATACATACATTTAACATTTCAAGTATGAACTCAAAATCGTGATTCATTAAAATAGCTCAATCTGGTCTTTCTTTGATGTGATAGGCCATGCAAGGAGTTCTGCCTGGCAACAAGTGAACTAATGCACTGATTGGTAGATAATTACAAAAGACTGTCCACTTCAACTGGTCCCTTCCAAGGTACCAGAGTAGTGAAATTTAAGAGCTCATAATGAGTAGGATAGGTAACTCTGAGTGTTTACAAAGAAATGACAATCATGTAGAGGTTGTTTTGTAAATAGTTTTGTAAAAAGTTATTTTTGCAAAAAACAATCAAAACAGTTCATTTACTCTGTGTATGGTCACTTTTGGGACACCCTTTAAGTATCCTTGAAATGAACATCAAGTTAAGTGAACTTAATTATTGATGCACTCCCTGGAAGGCTAATAGCTAGCATGGAGTGCTCTCACCACTGCAACAGTTCCATAAACTGTAAAGAACACTATATAAATGTTTAGTGAACTGAATTTTTTAAGTACAGTCTATGTGCGTACCAAGTTAAGTGAACTTAAATATACAAGTTTTGGAAGGCTCCATAACTCAAATTAAATTGAGTGAGTTTACTCAGTCGATCTTGCAGTCAATTTGTTAGGGTTTTCAGTGTAGGCCAAAGGTGAAGCATTTTGGATTTCCACGGTAAAGTAGACATTTTTTAGAGCAGTCGACCAAAAAAATAAGTTTTTATGTTCTACTTGGCTAGTTCTAACTAGTTTTCTACAGTGTTAAACTTTCCAGCTATTTAAGACATGCTAAGGTTATTGTGCTGGCAAATATTAACTGCTTAGTAAGAATTGAGCTAATTCAGTAGAATATAAAAACTTTAAATGCACTTATGTTTCATATATTCAATTTTGCCTCCATGTTTCTTCTCTTTTTTCATGATCATGGACAAAAGACTGTGATTATATGAATAAACTCGAGTTCGACCACACTGAAAGTGTCTACTTTTCCCTGGGAAATTACAATAAAAGCACAATTTATTACATACAGCCCAGGAAAAGAATTTTATTCAATGCAACATGTGTATAATCTACATATATAAAATTCATAACTGATGTTAACTATATACTTTAATATAATATTTAATATTAACTCAGTTAACAATTGTCAAACATTCTATATTGTTGACTGGTTCATTGTTATTATTATGGAAAAGAAGAAGATTTTTCAGGCTCTGAAGTTAAAATGCGGAGCTACTAAAGAAAACGGCTTCATGGATGATGTATTCACATACACTCAGTGAAAAAATAAACGTCCCCTTACACCAAAAAACACCAGAAGAAAGATGTCTAGGGTTCCTGCTCACCTGCGTGAACATGCCATAGGCCTACTGCAGGGAGGAATGAGGACTGCAGATGTGGTAAGAGCAATAAACTGCAATGTCTGTAATGTAAGACACCTAAGACAGTGCTACAGGGAGACAGGAAGGACAGCTGATCGTCGTTGCAGTGGAAAATTACATGTAACCTGTAACCCCCCCAGACGTAACCCCCAAGACGAGAACTTGCAAATGCCTTGGTGGAAGAGTGGGGTAACATCTCATAGCAAGAACTGACAAATCTGGTGCAGTCCATGAGGATGAGATGCACTGTAGTACTTAAAGCAGCTGGTGGCCACCAGATACTGACTGTTACTTTTTATTGACCCCCCCTTGTTCAGGGACTCATTATTCCATTTCTGTTCATCAAATGTCAAATGTGAAACTTGTTTAGTTTATGTCTCAGTTGTTGAATGATTTCATGTTAATACAAATATTCACATATGTTAAGAAATTTGGTGGAAATAAAAAAAAATTAAAAGTAGATGAATGTGAGCGGACATTTATTTTTTTGCTGAGTATATATAGTAGCTGTTAGCTGCATTAATCTGCTTTAATTCCGGAGTATGAGCTTCTCCAGACGTGCCTGCTAAGCCCACTGTTTGACTGCAGCCGCTTGGAAATGAAACAGCACCACTTAAAATCGAATCCATCACCGGCTGTGTTTAAACAGGCCGCCGTGTTCACTTACCTTCTACTAAATAGTATGGTGAAATATTAATAACACTTATCTGTAAGTATTATTAACTTCAGGAAGCCTGAGGAATTTTGAATGTCTAAACTAGCGTCGATCTCTTACACTGAAACGTAATAGAGATTGAAAGCCATTACAGCGAAGACTCATTGAGTCGGACGCAGTATCAAAATCCTCCCTGTTAACATTTCATGAGCAGCACCATACTGCTGTACATTTTTTGTGTGGTGTGTGTGTGTATGCTTTAATAGTCCAACCTTAATTGACACTTAGAGGATTTTTTTTCTCTTTTTACATCCTCGCCTCAGTGACCTCACCTTGGCTGGTAGCTTCTGATTGCCTATGTATATGTGTGTGATGAAGACTGAGAGCTCTTTTGACACATCTCTGGCTCGGTGTGTTTAATTTGTCCCGGGGTCATGTCACGACTTTGATTGACACAGAGGTCTCACCAATGTGGCAGCTCTCCGCTACAGACATTCACAGCTAGCAAGGTGCTGGGTTATGTTTCATATTAATAATAATAATAATAATAATTACACTAATGATTTAATATAAATAATATAAAAAATAAATTAATGAATAATATATCTGGCTGCAAATCTTTGAGAACCCCTGAGATAGACCATTAATCTCTTACCCTAGCTGCTCATGACAGATCGATGACTAGCCAGGTGTTCACTCCTCACAGAGGTGCTACCTGATTTTCTCTCAGTTTCTCCCCTGCCAGCCCGTCACCAGAGACAGATTTAATTAACGTAATGATCAAAGCAGGAAAAGCAAGTCAGACCCCGAGGTGAGAGCCCTGATGAGCCGGCGTGCTCGGCTAATTATTTAGCATTAAGGTAGACAGACTAGCGCAGAGAAGACTACTTCAAAAAGGCTTGATTAGGTTTGCTAACAACAGCTTTGTGCCTGGAGTAGAGCGACATGACATCAAAACATCAGGGGAGATAAGGATGCATGTGTGTTGAGTGGTGCCACAGGTAACTCGGCATCCTTTCTGACAGCGGTTGTTTACATACATGGATGTGACGGATGGCCTTAGTGAGCAATTTGTGGCAACTTTTACTTCAGCGTGGGTGAAATATGTAGGGCAGAGATTTGCTAGTAAACACCTGCTCTTCTCAAGGCAGCTGCTTCTATGCTAACATGAAGGGGGGAAAATATATATATATATATATATATATATATATATATATATATATATATATCTTTTTTTTCCAGAGATAAAATGAATGCCTTTTAAAGGTGATGCAACATTGCTGAGTTATTTGATATTCATAATTGGGTAGCTAAAACTTCTCTCTTTACCAATGAACGCAGTTCTAGCTTCACAGCTAAGTCAAAGTTCTTCCTTCATCAAAGCAGACTTTGCTAACCTAATCTTGTTGATATCTCATGACATTTAATAGTGATTCTCAATTCCTTAAGGATAATTGGACACTAGTGTGTACTTCTTTTTAAATATACACACACATGCTAGCTTTTGTATACATACACACACACACACACACACACACACACACACACACACACACGTATATATATATATATATATATATATATATATATATATATATATATATATATATATATATATATATATATATATATATATATATATATATATATATACGTGTGTGTGTGTGTGTGTGTGTGTGTGTGTGTGTGTGTATACAGTGCATCCGTACATGTTCTTTTTTTGTTTTATATTTTTAATAAATTTGCAAAGATTTCAAACAAACTTATTTCATGTTGTCATTATGGGGTATTGCTTGTAGAATGTTGAGGAAAATAATGAATTTAATCCATTTTGGAATAAGGCTGTAACATAACAAAATGTGGAAAAAGTGAAGCGCTGTGAATACTTTCCAGATGCACTGTATATAAAGCATTCTAGTGTACTTCTCACCAAATACTTAAACTAACATAATAATAATATATGACCACATCACCCCTATCCTATCCACAGCACAGCTCCTACTTAAATTTTGCCTTGTAAAATGCTACTATTGACCTATAAAGCACTGTATCAAAAGCTGCAGGCTATTTGTTGGTACCTCGAATAGTGAAGGCTACAGCAGGGGTAAGAGTTTTTTCTTACAAAGCCCCACACTTATGGAACAGCCTTCCAATTTGTGTGGAAGGCTGTGTTTAAGTCCTTAGTGTTTAAGTCCAGGCTGAAAACATATTTGTTTAGTCAAACTTTTTGTGAATGTTTTTTTTTTCTTGGGTAAAGGAGCAGATCTAGAGGGTTCACAGGCATAGAGTGTTGTGGTGAACTGAGCTGTTTCTTTGCTGTTGCCCCCCCACCCCCACCCCCCTTTCACATGTTCACCCAGGTTTGTTGATGGTAAACTGGGTTATGTCCCAGGGCACCCTCATGTCTTTGTTACCTTCTGGATCTCCCTTTTATTTATGCTGTCATAGCTAGTCTTGCAGGAGTCCCTGCTAGCACTTACACAAAGTACATTGTCCTTAACCATTAAGGGACAATAAGCATACCTAATAATCTCTCCCTCTTTTTCCCACTCTCTTTCTGTTGATCTACACATGATACTCCTGAGGTACCACTGATCCTAACCCCTTCCGGACCTACCTGATCCATCCTAGTTCTGGTTGGAGTTCTCATCAATTGGAAGTTACATGCTGCTGCTGAGCATGGCCCCACATGGTGCAACCATGTGCACTGAGATTGCTGAAGATGGTACAACATAAAAACCATAAAGATGGCTTTGGACCTCAATTCATATGAACAGTTATGCTATGATAGGTAGGACTAAAATAGCTTTTATAGCTTTTAATACTGCAATTACCACAAACAGTTTTTCACTCAAGTCTCCATCAGTAAAAAGTGGATAAGTTACACAAAATAGACTTCATGTAAAACCTGTAATGAATGTTCCTGGTTACACAACTGCACTATTTGACCATGTAGTATTAGCACATGTATAGAAGGTATTTATTTACAATTGTCTATCACCAAGATGAGGATGGGTTCCCTTTTGAGTCTGGTTCCTTTCAAGGTTTCTTCCTCATATCGTCTCAGGGAGTTTTTCATTGCCACCATTGCCTCTGGCTTGCTCATTATGGACACATTCATACATTTAAAATCTATATTCTGAATTTATATATTTCTATAAAGCTGCTTTTGGGACAATGTCCATTGTTAAAAACACTATACAAATAAAACTGAATTGAATTGAATAATATGCTAGTGTGCTTCTCTTCAAATATACACTGATCAGCCATAACATTAAAACCACTGACAGGTGACGTGAATAACTCTGTTTGCATACCTACCAAAAGTGGTCCAAGGAAGGACAACCGGTGAACTGGTGACAGGATCATGGTCGCCCAAGGCTCACTGATGTGTGTGGGGAAGGCTAGCCCATCTGATCTGATCCCAAAGAAGAGCTACTGTAGCACAAACTGAGGAAAAAGTTAATGCTCGCTATGATAGAAAGGTGTCAGAACACACAGTGCATAACAACTTGCTGTGTATGGGGCGCAGACCCCATAGTCATGGGTCAGAATACCCATGCTGACCAGTGTCCACCACTGAAAAAATCTACAATGGGCACATGAGCATCAGAACTGGACCATGGAGTAATGGAAGGAGGTGGTCTGGTTTGATGAATCATGTTTTCATGTGGACGTCCGGGTGCGTGTGTGTCACTTATCTGGGGAAATGATGGCAATAGGGTGCACTATGGGAATAAGGCAAATCGGCGTGATGATCTGTGAAATGTTCTTCTGGGAAACCGTGTGTCCTGGGATTCATGTGTATGTTACTTTGACATGTACCACCTACCTAAACATTTTTGCAGACCAAGAAGTCCCCTTCATGGCAGTAGTATTCCCTAATCAGAGTGCCCTCTTTCATCAGGATTTCTTTCACCCTGTCTTTTTGACAAAGAGTTCAAGGTGTCAAATTGGCCTCCAAGCTCCCCCGATCTCAATCTGTGGGATGTGCTGGACAGACAATTCTGATCCATGGAGGACCCACCTCACAACTTACAGGACTTAAAGGAACTGCTGCTAATGTCTTTGTGCCAGATACCACAGCACACCTTCAGCGGTCTTGTGGAGTCCGTGTCTTGACGGGTCAGAGCTGTTTTGGACAAACTAGGGGGACCTACACAATATTAGACAGGTGGTTTTAAGGTTATGGCTGATGTAGGTGTAAATGCTTGCATATAAAAACTACACTAGTGTACTTCTCTTCGAGTATGCTTTAAAATTCTAGCATATAAAATAAAATGCACACTAGTGTACTAGTGCACTCAAAGTACTTAAACTAGCATATGAAAAATATACTAGTGTATTTCTGTTCAGTAATTGCACAAATGGTATCACCTAAAAAAAAATATATACAGTAGTATACATTTTTTTCCCCAAGCACTTCAGGAGTTGTCAGGAGAAACAAGGAGAGACAAGAGTCTTAAGCAGCTGTCCCTTTTAATCATTTTGCTAATTCTGTCTGGCAAATCAGGTGCAAAATGACGTCCTGAATATTAGTATGTATGGAATCCATTAAAAAAAAAAAAAAAAAAAAAAAAAACATTCAGTGACTAAAAGCTCTGCCAAAAGCTAATTGCAATGAGCTTGTGTTGTTGTAGAAAGCATGTTCAGCCAAAGGGAGCTTTTGCCACCAGGGTCACCGAGGCGCGAGTCCTTCCAAACTCAACTGGCAATGAACCCGCACTTCTGTGGGTGAAAAGGCAAATCAAAGTTTCAAACAATTCCACCCATGATGTTCGGGTGAAAACTGTTTTTCATTGTTTGTTGTAGCTGCTGTTTGTTCCGCAAAGGTCCCAGCTAAACAAAAATGGCAGATACGCGAAATGGGACGTATTAGTAAATGGCAGTGAACAGTCCTAACTATCATGTCTTTGTCAAACAAACATGCACAAATATACACTCGTGCAGAAGTGCATACACTCATGCAGGCAAATATCCAACCTGGTCCTGTGATAAATTTGCTCAACATGAGAGCAGTTTGAAATGTTTTATGGATGACAAACATGGATGTTTGAAAAGCATCAACAACAAACTCTTTGTTTTTGTATGACCTTTTTTGGTATTCACAGGAATATCACTGTAAAATAAGTAAACAAACAAACAAACAAATACATAAATAAAAAAAAAATTAAAATAACTTACAATAAAATAAAATAATTAAAAAACATATAAAATAAAATAGATATTTAAAAATACAATGGTATAATTGCCAGCAAATGAGGATAAAATTAATAATAATATTTAACGGGTGTTGAAATTTGCTGTCATTTTTATCTGAAATTTATTTACAATTACCACAGTGCTGTGGATTTCTCAAATCTGATTAGTCAGATTTTCTGCTCTGACAGTTTCCAGTGTAACACAAATTACTGTATATTAATGCACTCATTCTAATTGTAATACATTGTCTGTTCAGATTGAAAAAAGTGTTAATTAACAAAGAAAACATATAATCATTGATATGGTGAAGGGACATGTTTATTTTAGGAGGTGTTTATTTAACATTTATGGAAGGAGTCTCCAGCGCCAATGCTTTGTAAGAGACAGTGAGCATGTTCTAGTTTCTTGGTAACATGACAAGTTGCAAGTCTAAGTAACTTCAAGAGAGAGAAAAAAGACTTTTGAGTAAACGACTGTTCATAGCTGCTATAATGTAAGTGAAAACAGGAACTAACTTGTTTCATGGATGTTGCACAACGTTAAATATAATTATACATGGATAAAAAGTATGACATGTTTTTCTGTTAATATGAATTGTTGGTAAATTGCGGTTGTGTAAATGAAATAAGTAAGTAAGTAAGCTAATTAGCAAGCAAATACACACATTTTTAACCCACTGTTCAGTTGCTCATTCTCTCTTTAATATATTTATGAACCACTCATCAAGGCTAATCAGTGGCGGTTAATTTAAACAACAATAGCTGAAATGAAATTGCCTCCAGCCTCTTGCTGTCTGTCACAGTTACGCATGTCACCATGCCTCAATGCTACAATCAAAATCTGTTTAGAGTGCCACATTAAGGGAGATTAAATAAGATTGGAATGCCAAAACCATCAGACAGGCTGAGCTTGATTTCCTATAAAACTAATAGCTAATGTTGCATTCTAAAAGGAGAAGGACATTATGTGCTTTTTGACCTGCATGAGAGGTCAAAGGTCACCATAGGGATGATGAGAACGTTGTTGACTATGTTTAAATCTGCCTCATTCTTTTTCCTCAGGTTACATTTGCGTGGAGTTTCGAACGTTCTCACCTTTTCCATGTGGGTTTACTCAATGTTCTTCAGATTCCTCCCACCTCCCCAAAACCAAGCTGGTACTTGGACTGGCGATTATAGTGTATGATATTTCCTAACAATACACTTAATTTAAAATCTCAGAATCGCTGACCTGGTCACACTATGCAACTTTAATCATTTGGGATAAGTTGTTTGGTTTATGTAGGAGTGTGCACACTACACAACTACACACTACACAGAGATAAATGTGAGGGCTGTCTATCATGTGATTTTGTAACTTTGTCACTATATCGTACCGAACAAGAAATAAGAGAAAATTCTTGAGGAAATGTTGGTTGTGGAGATTGTGGTGATCTGGAGTTATAGTGCAAAAAGTACTTTTATATTGGGCTGTCCAGATATCCTGTCATGTTTGGTTTTATTGTTGTTGTTCATAAGCAGTCCATACAGGAGTTTGCAGCATTTTTTTGTGATTGTTGTGGCCAAAAATCCTTGATTTTGCTACATATTTTTTCAAAATCTGTAATGCAACTTGTGTGCTTTTTTATTTTTTTTGGGGGGGGGGCTACTTGAATTGGTGGAATTGTAATTGCACAAAATTATTTTGTACGGTCTTTCACAGTGATGTTTGTTGGTAAATGAGACCTTTTAGCTGTACTCATGTTCGATGCACGTGAATCAAAGAGGGCTTTAGCTGAATGCCCGTTGTGATGACGTCACATGAAGCGTCTTGGGCCTAAACTGTGGAAAATCAACCATTTGGGTATGGCATGTTAAATTATTTCTCATAAAAGCATTATTTTGGTCCAAATATCACAGAGAAAATAAAACATGCTTGAAAATAGAGTCTAGGGGATGGGTCGCAAACTGAGACACACACTTTTGGTCTCTACTTTTGTTTGAGCCAAAATTCCCCACTCCCGTCATTTGCACCTTACATTGTTTACACTAAGAAATGCAACACTGCACAATATATCTTCACATTTTTTCAACATATTCAAAATTATAACAAGTGTGAAGAACCTTAAATCTAACATAACTGGCATTAGAAAAAAGATCACTCTCATCTCCACTTATGTTTCGGCAATTTCTCATCACTTTCTTCACAGTTGGACTTGTTCAATACTGAATATGAACATCGTGTCTGTGTTTGTCTTTCAGCCAGTTTTCTAAAAACTGATGAAGGAGTTCATTATGGCATTATTTCTGTTTTCAGACCCCAGACAGAGTCAGAGACACAGACTTTGGCATGTATAAATATAACCAGAAGCTGCGTGACAATGCGGCTTTATGATGTTATTTACCACGTACTATGACTGTGGAAAAGAGGCATGTCGACTGTTCCCTGTTCCAAGTTAAAAAAAAAAAAAAAACCCTGGTGACACACATAAGGCTTTTCTGTGAATCATGTGAGCAGGGAGGTGGGATTTTTGATAGCCCCCATCTCAAACGCAGAGACAGGCAGACAAAAGGAGCAGTGTGTGTTGCCCTTCTAGCTCCAGGCCATGGCAGAAAGGCAGAGTGCTGCGCGCTTCAGACCTGGCCGTCCTGTGCTATTGTGTCCGCCGGAGCGCCTGCTGGGCGATGGAGCGCTCAAAGCCTGACGAGACCTACACGCCTGCAGCTGCTGCCCACCTGTGGAGCAAGTCAAATTAGGGAAGGAGTCCTGCTGATGGGGCCTTTAATATTTGGGGGTTGCAAAAGAAGTACATGTGTGTGCGTGTGAGAATGTTGGAAAGGACAGGCAGTCTGGATGGGCTTTGTGTTTACAGTACTTGTGCTCACTTTAAATCCTCCTACCCAAGCTGTACCAATGTCATAACTACGACTGGGTACCAAAAACTGGTTCCCAAAAAGGCACTTAACAAAGCATTTAGGAATTACCTGCCTGTCTGGCACCACCAACAACTGAAAAGTTGTAAATTATGTGTTTATGTTTATTTTTTGTTTAAAAAAAAACAAACAAACTTTGGATAAAAATTACTTTGTAACAGAGAGAAAGGACAAACGATTTCCGAGTCTGACTGGTATTGATATAGAAAATGTTGATTATTTTTGACAATATTTGAAAAAGTTTCAACAATACCCAGCCCTACTCAATCCATACAGGATTTTGCAACTATTTTTGTGATTGTTACGGCCAAATATGTGAACTTTTTTGTGTGCTTTTTTGCAGAAAACTACTTGAATTTATGAAATTGCAATTGCACAAAATTGTTTTGCACGCTCTTTCGCAGTGATGTTTGTTGGTAAATGAGACCTTTTGGCTGTACTCATGTTCGATGCATGTGAATCGAAGAGGGCTTTGGCTGAATGCATATTGTGATGACATCACATGACGTGTCTGCCTAAATCTGTGGAAAATCTGAAGTAATTTAGAAAAAAAAAAATTGCAAGCTCCTCCAAATATTGCGTAGTTTACTTGATTTTGCATTCATTTCTGTGATCACAAAATGCCCAAATCCTGGAGGGACTGCCTAATCATGACAATTGGCAGAAATTCTGATGTAAGGTTTACAAATTGATTTCTAGATTATTGTTACTATGGATACAATGGTTAAGACTAGGCTTTATAATGTAAAAATCCACCCTGAGCAACTTGCATATATTTAACATGTGATCTTAAGTGCTATATTTTTATCTTGTAATGAAATTCTGAGTTCATTGTTATCTTGGTCTATTTTCATGTTGATTAACAATTTTCTACATGTCTACTGATTGTGTTGCTTGTTGGATTTAGCCCTCGCTTCATAGCTAAAGAGAGAGATGCAGCAGCACTTTATTGCTGTACACTCAGCTGGAACAGATAAGCTGATAAAATTTCAACTTTCATGCTAATACTGTTAACATGTTAACATATACATGTTAACACCATCATAATCATCATCTTATAACTGCATCTCATCTGCGTCATAATTTGAGTCCAACATTTACACTATTTCTACATTATAATTCTATTTAATATTCTATTTAATTCTATATAATATTATGTTGAACTTCTCTGGAAAATTGGAGTAAGGAAAGCTAACCACTAAACACTATTGTATAACAATCATAACAATCATAACTTCTCACGGGAATAACAAAAATATGACACTAACCCACAAATTAGCACCAGAAGCGCAAAGCATATCACAAATATTTCAGTATAAACCTATTTATATATATTTCAGGGTGGCGTTTACATTTCATTTGTACAAAATCACGAACTTCTTATAAATTCTTATCGATTTTCCATGATCATGTCTGACCATGATTTAGGTTTAAAAGTACAGGTGTTATTTTGAGCCATTTCCATTCGCTTGCTAACGAACCACACAGACCTTCATTAACACATGCAAAAACAATCCCTAATGGAATTTTAGGCCAGAATATATCTCTATGTCATGAAAGAGCATTCCGAACTATCTGTCTTTTCCTGAAAAGGACTAAAAAAAATCCTGGGCTTGCATCCATTTTCCCAAATCATCTAATTTGGCCTCATGAATGGCTGTAGCCCGAGGCTCCTTTTCAAGCTAACAAGGGATGCTCTTGTTAGCCACGCCATCTCCTCAACTACCAGATAGAAAACATATTAATCATAATTTGGACACGCACAAAAAAATTCATTTTGGGGGTCACGGCTGAATAATGCATATTGCCGACACAGGCCATTCTTTTGTACGCGATCGCTCCTTCCCAGGAACACTGGCTAGTCTTGTGACTCTGGAGGTCAGGGAACGATGACATCACCGACTTGACACACATCTTGGCCCTGACAGTGGCACCTTGTGTTCTTAGGCTTCCTTTTTTTCTTTTTTCTGTCTCACAGGACTGATTGTGCTGCTGGGTTCGGTGTGCTTTCAAAGAATACCTTTCTCTCTCTCTCTCTTTCTCTCACTCTGTCTGTCTCTCTCTCTCCCCCTCTCTCTGCCAGCTGCTGTGTGAGGCACACAGAATGCCTCTTCACATAATGATGAATGGTGCTTGACCCACAAGGCTGTTCTTCCACTGAGACACTCAGGGCTCCAGATTATTTCCGATATTTCCGCACGCTCTGGGGTCATCTTGGCATTTAAACTCCGCCTCAACTGCTCTTGCTGTTCACTGTCCTCAAATCAGTGCTCATGCTCATACTAACACAGATAAATGAAGATTAAATGCAAGCCTAACCTGCTGACTGCAGGAGGAGGTTTTTTTCCCCCTCCACAATGTTTATTGTAATGGGGTCCTACCTTCATTCCCTGCCGGAGCTTCAACTATATGATTAATTGCACGGAGCAACAGTTATGGCAGGATTAACAATTAGCTGGACCTGTCAAGCACTCAGCTGAAGATGGCGTGCTAATTGAATGGCTGGTTGGCTATTGTGTCCCAAAGCACGGTGGAAATCGAGAGAGAGAGAGAGAGAGAGAGAGAGAGAGAGAGAGAGAGAGAGAGAGAGAGAGAGAGAGATCCAGCCTCTTTCATCTCAGGCCCAGGCCAGCTAGCGCTAAATAAACCCAGGCTAATTTTCCCATAAATATTCATATCCATCCAATATGAAGTTTTCAAAGTTACCTTCATGGTGCATTCAACCTCATCTCTGCCTATGAGGTCTGACTTTTCACTTTTCAACTCAATTCCTTATTATATTATAGCTTTATGCTACTCAGATATGTAAAGTATCTTATATGCTGGCTTATTCTTAGAGTGAATATTTTTGTAGTTGAGGATTGTTTATCGGTAGTGCAATATGAGATTTTGAACTGTAATGTCAGGAAGTGCATAAATGGACAGTTTGACAGTTGATTTTTAAGGAATTTTCTTGATAGATAAATTTTAAAAAATGATAGCCTGAGCCTCTGTTCGCATCTGTATTTTTGTCCCATTTCTACCCCTTATTTACCATTCAACTTGATATAGCAATAAATTATCTTGATCTAAATTACAAAAAATATTTGTAATTTAAGCCTTAAATATACCATATATTGAGGTGAGTATAATTTTGGTGTGTCAGATACCTGTTCTTGGCTTACAGCAGTGGAACCCACGTCAAGATTTCATCCACTCTAAAATGCTTTTCAGCTCACCATGGTTGTAAACAGTGATTATTTGAGTTATTGTAGCCTTCATGTCAGCCAGCTCATGTCTGGCCATTCTCTTCTGACATCTCTCATCATCAAGCTATTTCTGTTTTTTGTTTTTCGACCCATTCTGTGTAAACTGTAAAGGAGATCATCAGTTTCTGAAAAATTCAGACCAGCCTGCCTGGCACAAACAACCATGCCACATTCAGAATCACTGAGATCCTGCTTCCCATTCTGATATTTGATGTGAACAGTACCTGATGCTCTTGACATTTTATATGTACATGATTTTATGCAGCACATTACTCAATAATCATTGAGCTGGTATGCCAGTTCCTATTAAAGTGGCCAGAGCATGTATATAGTAGATATTGTAACAATTAACAATTAAGCATATATATATATATATATATATATATATATATATATATATATATATATATATATATATATATATATATATTTGTGTGTGTGTGTGTGTGTGTGTGTGTGTGTGTATGCTCAATACATTTTTCCTGTGTCATTACACTTTATTACACATAATTTTATTTATGGAATTCAATGCTGTGAATCCTTTATTTTTCCAGATTTCTTGAGCTTATACTAATGTCTGGTGAAAATTTCATGTGAATAGCCTCATTGGATATGTGTGCATATATATACAACCCCAATACAGCAAAAGTTGGGACAGTATAGAAAATGCAAAAAAAAACTAACAAAAAGAGTCATTTGAATTCAATTCACCCTGTACTATATTGAAACACACATTATTAACACATTATTTGATTTTCTACTTTGGGAATTTATTTTATTTTTGAAAATATACACTCATTTCAAATGTAGACTGCAACACACTCCAACACCCCCCCCCCCCAGCAATCAATTATGCACTTCTTTAGCTCCACAACTGTATGGGTCCTTCGTTGCCTTTTTTCACTTCATAATGCGCCACACATTCTCAATGGGAGACAGGTCAGGATAGCAGGCAGGCCATGCTAGCACAGACAGGCTCTACTTATGCAACCATGTGCTTGTAATCCGGGCAGAATTTGGTTTGGTGTTGTCCTGCTCTGTATGGCAGCATATATTGCTAAAAAATGTGTACATATCTTCCTGCATTAATGGTGCCCTCACAGAAGTGCAAGTTATGGGCACTGACACACCCACATACCATGACAGACGCTGGCTTTTGGACCTGACGCTGATAACAGCTCAGATTGTCCTTTTCCTCTTTGACTGGAGAACATGACGGCTGTTTTATACAAAAACTATTTGAAATGCTGACTCGTCATACCACAAAACACGATTCCACTGTACTACTGCCCATCTCAGATGAGACCGAGCCCAGAGAAGTCAATGGTGCTTCTGGACAGTACTGATGTATGGCTTCTGCTTTGCATAGTAAAGCCTTAACTTGCATCTGTGGATGCAGTGGCGAATGATGTTGACCGACAAAGGTTTACCAAAGTATCCCCGAGCCCATATCAGGATATCCATTACAGACGCATGACAGGTTTTAAGACAGTGATGTCTGAGGGATCAGAGATCGCATTCAGAAGTGGTTCTCAGCCTTGCCCTTCTCGCACCAAGATTTGTCCGGATTCCTTGAATCTTTTAATTATATTGTGCAGTGTAGAAGGTGAAATGCCCAAAATCATACCGATTTGTCTTTCGGGAATGATGTTCTCAAAGTGTTGGATTATTCACTGACGCATCTGTTGGCAGATTGGTGAGAATCTACCCATCCTTGCTCTTGAAGGACTAGGCATTTTTTGGAGGCTCCTTATATACTATAATTCGATGATTGCCTCACCTGTTTCACATCACCTTCTTATTTCAACTTGTCACATCCTTATTAGTCCTAAATTACTAAATTACATGTCCCAACATGCATCAATTTCAAAATAAATGTTTATCTTCAAAAAACTATGCAGTTGGTTAGGAAAAACATCAAATACCTCATCTTTATACATTTTTAAAAAAAAATTATTATCTAAATTCAAGTCAAAATACCTTTACAAATCACTCCTCTTTGTGTGTATTAGCATGTTCCATACTGTCCCCAACTTTTTCGGATTTGGGGTTGTATATATATATTGAGAGAGAGAGAGAGAGAGAGAGAGAGAGAGAGAGAGAGAGAGAGAGAGAGAGAGAATAAGTATATACTAATCCACCATATATTGTAAATATTTTGAAGATGGAAATACTGCCCCCTTTCATCAGAAAAAAAAAAAAAAAAAAAAAAAATGTGGTGCATAATATACTGTAAACATTTTTTTTTAAATCAATTAAATCAATTTTATTCCAACATGTTTGACCAGTGCTGCCATGTCTCCTTTTTAATTTCTCAGACTCCACTGAGCAGCAGTGCATTGTGGGTATCCTTCATGGGAACCTTCACATCTGCAGGGGCGACAGCTATCTCCCGCTCATGAAAGCTCCAGCAGGAAGTGGTGGCTCGGCCGATGTGAGCGAGAGGAAAGGGCACGATTGTTCGTGGGCTCAGGAGGGGCTGCGTCGTGGTGTGTGGGACATATCAAAATATTTGACAGACTTCAGGATTATGAAAACGGCTCTGTGGCCCCTGGCTGCTTTGCTGCATTGTCTGAGCACTGGGAGCTGCGATCTGGCCCATTCGGAGCAACTCAGTGTGTGTTAATACCATGTAATGAAATTAAGAGGTTTTGGGCAGCGCTGCATTTGGCCTCCCTGACTGTGCCTTTTTTTCATGGCATGTGGATGGTAAAGAAAAGGAAAACATTGCTGCCATATTTATAGTATTAATCAAATATATCATCTGGGACATTTCCTACTGATTATAACGGATTATCCAACAGTCAGCATCTGTCACAAAGATTGCTTTTGTCAACTGTTATGTCATCTCGGTCAAATGAAACATTTTTGTTGACACAAGGTTGTGTTATAACACTTACAAAATATTTATAGTCTAATGTTATAGTCCAAGGGATGTCAGACACATGTTATAACATATATTATGTTATAATGTATATCTTATCACAATTTTTATTCAAATATACCAACATAAAAACAACATAAAATTGTTATTAAAATGTACAAATAAAACTGAAAATTACCATCGCTGTAAAAACCTTAACTGTGTAACCTTAACCTTAACTGTTATAATGCATCATAACACATCCATCTGTTCACAAATATCTAGCACTTTTTCACAAGTTTTGGTTCTAAATCACTATCAGAACTGCTGCCTTTTGGAATAAATCTTTATAAATGTTTATGCATATTTATGTCAGCTTATTCCAACAGACAACAGTTGTCATAAGCTCTTTATGACAGCTGACATAAATATGTGTAAACTATTATAAGGGCTTATTCCAAGAGATGATAGTTATCTTAAGCCCTTAATAAATATTCATAAAGACTTATTACAACAAAAGGAAATTATCATAAGCCCTTTATGACAGCTGACATAAATGTATAAATACATGTATAAAGCCTTATTATAAGAGATGGCAATTATCATAAGCCCTTTCTGACATCTAGTATAAAAATGCATGCATGTGTAAACATTTATAAAGGCTCATTCCAACATAGAGCAATTGTCATAAACCATTTATAACAGCTGAAATAATTATGCATAAACTTTTATAAAAGCTTATTTCAGGAGAGAGCAGTTGTCATAAGCCCTTAATGACAGCTGACATCAATGTGCATAAACATTTATAAAGGTTCATTCCAAGAGATGACAGTTATAAGCCATTTATAAAAGCTGATATAAGCATGCATAAATGTCAGTTATCTTGTCAACTTACATAAAGGATTTTTGACAAGTACTGTCTTTTGGAATAAGTATTTATAAATGTCTATGCACACTTGTGTCTGAAAAACACTGGCCATTTATAAAGACTTATTCCAAGAGATGTCAGTTGTCGTAAGATCTTTATGACAGCTGACATGAAGATATATTGTCATTTATAAAGGGTTATTCCTTTATAAAATCTGCATTTGTCATCAAATTTCAAACCTTCTGAGCCAAGTAATACATTTTTGTGAACATAAGGTGTATAACATTATAACACTGTTATAACATTGTGAAGATAGTGACAGGGATGGTCATTACACTGTAATAACATTTATGTATATTTTTCTTTCTCCCTTAACTCAATAGATTCATGAAGCCTTATAAATGCTGGCCTTGAGTGAAATGTTTCCACTGAGCATCATATAAGGTCATAAGTCATTTACAAGCATGCCATATAGCCAGCTTATTGTCATCTTGTTCAAAGAAAGATCTTCAGAGTTGACATATTTTTCAGAGGGTCCTGTCACCTATCTCGTTTTCTTTTCCTCCACAGTTCTGTCATGCTGGGTATGTGTTCTCAAAGCCCCCTGTCCAATCTATCCTCTTTGTCTTCTGTGTCCCCCATCGCTCTGCTACTAATCAGGAGAATTTTTCTCTAGGTTGATGTGTTATAAAGTTGACCTAACACTATCTCTTTGCGTACATTTACTCTCACGTCATTGCCTATTTCCTCATAAACACTGCGCACTGATCTCCTGTTGAAGCGTCTCCACTGAAAAACGTAGAAGGAACAGAGGGTGAAGAAAAAAAAGCTTGATGTTAAACCTCTAGGTACAGAAGGCTGTTAGCAATTGCTGATGATAGTAGGAAAACATTAACATAATAATTAGTGTCTTGTAATTGTTTCATTAAAACCAGTTGTTCCATTTCTCCTCGTGTTTTCCCAGTAGATGGGAGGAAGTTGGATGGCAGCCAGGAGGAGGCAGGGACGCCATGTTGGCACCGCCGAGCTCAAGATGGTTCACTTCAGCTTGGGCGAGGAGAAGGCGAGCTGTTTATTTCAGCCATACTCCTCCTCCACACACACACACACACACACACACACACACACACACACACACACACACACACACACACCTTCATCTCCCTTCAGAAACCATTCAGAGTAAGTGAAAATGTATTAATAGTTAGGATGTATATTGTATATTTTCATATAAGATTTTCCTTTTAAATTAAACACTAATAATTAGTCATAAAGCAATAAACATTGAGTGAACAAAAGAGAACCGAAGAAACATTTTTTTCATCTGTGGCTTTTTTTTTTTTAACACTGGGAACTGGGAAAATTATATATAGGTTTTTCTTTTATTTATCTATCTATTTTTATTTTTATTTATTGCTAATATAAACCTGGGAAATAGGTTTTCTCAACTCACTCATAATGGAAGTCTTAAATCAGTTGCTGAACGTTATCAAGAAAGGTCACAATATAAATACAGCGCAGCTGAATGCTTGAATCTGATTGGCCAGAAGGTGGTAGTTAATTTTAAAAATAGCATCTCAAACTGTAGTACGGCCACTCACAGGTTTATATTAATGCACTTATTATCATTACCGTTTCTATTATAACAACTTATACAGTTTTTATTTTTTTAAATGGATAAAATGTTGAAATTCTCTGAAAGAAGATATTTATTATTCAGTATTTGTGGAAAGAGTGTCCAGTGTCAGTGCTTCATAACAGTCAGAGGTAAAGCTGTAACTAATTTCTAGGATGGAGGATTTTACACTTTACTGTTTCTCAGTTATATGCTTCATGACAAGCTGCGTTTTTTTTTTTTTTTTTGTCTTATTTACTTAAAATAGCAAGACAGACTGAATGACTGTAACCTCTGTTTTGTGTTTACACATCACATATACATTGTGTAATATAAAATTAAAATTACAGGCAATACATGTTGTTGTATTCTCACATTGTAATGAGAGATCCTATAGATACACTGCAGAACGTTTTCTCCAACTTTCTAACACTGGAGCAATACGATTGTTTTTATCATTCCAGTTACCTTTGCACACTTTCCTGAAGTTTTTGCATTATCCACCATCTATCATAGTAATGAATTCTTCCATGAAATAAAAATAGCTTAATTTCTGAAGGGACAAATAATCTCCTTTCCTCTGTCTATTGTTAAAAATGCTATACAAATAAAATTTCATTAATTTGAACAGAATATTAAACAGATCATATAAATCTTTGAAAAAATAGAATTTTATGATACAAATATAATGTTTGAATGAGGAATTCATGAAGGTGTTTTGTATGCCTAAGCAATTTTGGAATTCTTATCTGTGGAATTCTCAAATAAATTTCACATGAGAGAGAGTCTGAACAACTGTAGAATATTCATTTAAGGGGAAAAAAAACCCTCACATTTAGGTTTTTTAGAGTATATATTAGATTGTGTGCGTGTGTGTCCTTGTGCGAAAGTCACTGTCTTTTCCATTCTGCTCCATTAGGAGGCATAGTACACATGGCTGACATCAACGACTACTACCAATTATCGAAGACACACACACACACACACACACACACTATTATATACATACAATATATATATATATATATATATATATATATATATATATATATATATATATATATATTTATATATATATATATATATATATATATATGTGTGTGTGTGTATATATATATACATACATATATACATATATATATATATATATATATATATATATATATATATATATATATATATATATATATATATATATATATATATATAGTTAGTATCCACGAACCCATACAAACTGCAATATGCCATTCTTTTTTTGTTGTTCCTCTAATGACCTTCTTTCATTTCCCCGGTCTGTTTTCTGAAACTTCTGAGCGGTGTTTCCCTTCTGCTTTGCATCCTTGCATCTCGAACCAAGATGAATGTTGCTAAACACGTGGAGGATCGTTTACAGAGACGCCTATTTATGCCTCGGCACAGTCAGATGAAGAGCGAGATGAGAATGTATATCACAGCGCTATAACCCACTCCAGCTCCTTAAGAAGGATTCCAATATGGCGTAAACAAACAGACGGCGTCATGTTGACAATGTTTCTCTGCGTGCTTATTGAATCCTGAAAGGAGGGCAATTTCTCTGCGACATTGTGCAATCTTGGAGATACGTAAACATAAATAAACAAACCAACATGTGAAATATGAGTGTTTGCGCGAGCGTGCGCATGTATTGGTGTGCCGTGTCCCCGGATCCCTCCCAAAAGACTGATTGGAACTTGTGCACCACAATTAACTTCCTCAGCGCTACCGATAAATCAAGATCCTGGTATTTGCCGATGCTCATGTCACTGCGATATGAGCAGCGGAGGCCATCTGTACGGCAGAGATCAAATAACTGCCTCCGATATGCCATATTCAGAGCAGGGCGGGTGAAAGGGGGCCAACTCTTAGAAAATTATTTTTCATTCTTCACCCGCGCCTCCGCTGACAAATATACTCATTTTCTCTTCATTGTGTTGAGTGAAAAAAAAATGCATTTCCTGCGAACAAACTGTTTGGGGGCGCTCTGTTTTCTATCAACGCAGCATTAGAGTCACCATCATCATCTGCTCGGATTCAAGGGCACATAATGTATCTTGGATAGTTTATAATATTGAGGGTAATCATGGAAAAATACAAGCATTTCTCAAATTAAAAAAAAGGGAAAAACTTTATTCCTGCATGCCAAAAGTTTGGAAGGCTATATACGCTTTGATTAAAGTGGTCTATGTGAATATCATTGTTTCCTTAAGTGCAGAACTGGAAGTGTTACCATCTTCAAAAGAATGCACTCCCGTTCCCCCTCCTATCCATTTTACATATTCATGTATTTATCTGCATTACTCTGAATATGCGCGCTAGGCCCCTCGTGCACCCGTGATAATACTAATCCTGTTTATGTTCGATATTTGTGCAATATTACACCTCTAGAAATATTAGAACTTCAAGGCATCGGGGTGGGGGTGGAGGTGGAATCAGGCACAGGATCCCCAGTCTGAGAGAGAGAGAGAGAGAAAGCGAGAGAGAGAGAAAGAGAGAGATGGGGAGGGGGTGGTGGTGGGAGAACACACATTTTACATTTTCTAAATATGTAAAGTGCCCAGCACACAGTTCCATGACCAGTATGCGGCAAGTGCTCAAATCCGGCAGAACTATCAGCTCGACCGGCACTCTCGCCCGCAGTCACACAGAGCTGGGTGCTCTCGGTGCTCTGTAGGATCGGGGATTATCACACACACATGTCTAAACCGAGGCCGGCCTGCTACTGCATGAGACTGGATGTCTCTGCGCTGAGAATGTCACAAGTCCTCATACAACAGCTCTGAAAGTAGTTCCAGCTGCAAGTCAAATCGCAGGTATTAATGTGCTCCTTGCACATGTTATTGTTTCTATAGTAACCTCTAATTCACGGGTCTTGTAAGGTAGACACTCTACATCATCTAATATTACTAATAAATGTATTTTAACAAAGAAAAATCTTTGATATAGTGACATTTTCGGTGAGGACATTAATGGAAAGTTTTCCACCATGGCAAAGTCTTTAAGATGGCAAGGTACACTTTAATAGGAACACCTCTACACGTGCTCTTTAAATGCAGTTATCCAATCAACCACAGGTACAAGTCAAGAGTTTCAGTTAATGCTTGCATCAAACATCAGAATGGGGAAAAAGTTTGAATCTGTTCACTGTGACGGCATGGTTGTTGGTGCCAGATGGGCCTCTTTTGCATATTAGAAACTGCTGATCTGCTGGAATTTTCACACAGAACAGTCTCTAGAGTTTATACAGAATGGTGCGAAAAACAAAAAAAAACATTGAGTGAGCAACAGATCTGTCAGTGGTAATCCCTTGTTGATACGAGAAATCAGGGGAAAATGGCCAGACTAGAGTGAGCTGCCAAAAAGTATATAGCACTCTTTACAACTGTGGTGAGCAGAAAAGCATCTCAGCATAAATAAAACATTGAACCTTGGGGTAGATGGACTACAACACATTGGGCTCCACTCCTGTCAAACAAGAAGAGGAATCTGAGGCTACCATGAGCACAGACTCACCTAAACTGGACAGTTGAAGAATGAAAAAAAAAAAAAAAAAACAGGTGATTTTGACCTGTATCTGTTCTTTTTCTGTACACATATGATTTTATGCATTGAGCTGCTGACACATGACTGGCTGACTGAATAACTGTATGACTGCAGGTGTACAGGTGTTCCTATTAAAGTGGACAGTATGTGTATGTATTGTATTTTATCTTAGTAACACAATAGGTTGGTGACAGAACATCTCTTTATAGCTACTATAACATAAGTGATAACAGGAACTAATTGTTTTGCATATGTTTTCCACAGCAGTAAAAGTTACTATAAATGGATAAAAAAACAATGTCAGTCTTTAAGTAATTTAATTGTTTACAAATTGCTTTGGTATTTATAAAGGCGGGATAAAACACTCTTGTCCTCTTATTGGAAAATAATCTACTTCTTGATTGTAACAGTAACTCTGCTTTATGTTGGGTACCATATTCACTTTTTTCCTTCAACAGCACAGTGTTTTTGTCACAATTTCCCCTCACGCTAAGTGCTGGAGCACGCAATGCACTCTGAAGTGCAAGCACGTGCTTCCGGGTTTTCTGTGACATTGACTTTGTTTTCTTTTGAAACGTGTGTTTTATTATGGTTTATGTCCTGCCTCCAACCCTGTATTGTCATTGGTTGTTTCCCGTATGTGTCATCATTAGTCTCAGCTATTTTGTGTTCACCCTTGATTACATTTGTCATTTAAACCCCTCGTGTCTCTATGTTCATCACGAAGTATTATGTGAGTTTTCCGTATACCAAGCGTTTGTTCCTCGTTTTATGTGTCAATTTTGATCTTGTTCTCGCCCTCATTCTCAATTCCTATTTAGCCTTGTTTATGCCCGTTTGCCGATCGCCTGACCTATTGCCTGTTTTTGACCACGCTATTGTCTCATGTTTTTGATTCGTCTGCCTGCCTCTCTTTAATAAACCTCTTATCTGCATTGGCATCTGTCCTAACCTACATTACGTGCTAAATGTGACAGTATTATGCCTCGAATAATTTTACATATGTGTGTGAAAGAGAAACATTTTTTATCAGTTTAGAAAAGTCCATAGTTTTAAGAGCTATTTATAGTAGACAAGTCAAAATTTCACCATGTGAAGGGTTTTACCAGGTCTATTTCTACCATCTAATGATATTATAAATGAGGATTTTTAAATATATTTTTTAGGAATTTGTATGCGAAATTCAGAGAACTTAATCCATTAGCTATACAGGGTGTCCCAAAAGTCTCCATACATAGGGGACTATGTATGTCAGCACCACATCAGTTGTTCATGGACGTCCACTTCTCGGTTGGTCCACAATGCTTCCAGTCTTTTTGAATTTGTGAAGTTGGGCAACAGTGTCATATGTCATGTGCTTTCCATGTTTCCGGTTAATGTCCACTGCAACCTTGCAACAGCTTCCCGATCCAGCCATGAGAATGATTTCAATACATTCTTCTTTTGTCAAAGGCATTTTTAAACTATAGAGCAATCTTTTTTTTCAATACACACATTATAAATGATTACAAATGCAGTCTGTGCAAAATTCGTATATTTAGTAAAATGATGATTAGAAAGTAAATAAAGTAAATATGGAGCTAAAATTTTTTTTAGTTTTTTTACTTTTTTTTGGAACTCAGAATATTACCAGCCTTTAATGAGGTGCAAATGTTGAGCAATATTAATAATTTGAATGACAGAAGGAAAACTAGAGTCATCTAATCTGAGTTAATGGTGCTCTCCCTTCTGCACTGTGATTGGGATTTGACAGTTACACATTACATTTAGCCAGAGAGAAAGTGTCCAACTGTCCAAATGTCTCTATCTCACTCTCTCTATCTCTCTCCCTCGATGAGAGGGTGCTGAGGGGATGCACTTGCCAGAGAGGGTCTCGTTCAGCACTCAAACTCGGCACAGACGCTCAGCTCAGTGCTTCTCTCCCCAGATCTCCTACACTAAATCTCGTTCCTATGACGTCTGTCCTTCAAATTCATATCATCTCAGAAAAACCCAGTCTGGCTTACAGTATCAGCACACACACATACACTAGTACTACAGTAGTTACTAGAAATGGACTTTGGAACTGCTCTTTGGCCATCTGTGTGTGCGAGTGTGAGAGAGGGAGTGTGTGGGAGCAGCAGGCCGTGGACCATAGGAAGAAACGGCTGCCCCATTTTTTTTTTTTTTTTTTTTTTTTTTTTTTTGTCGTGTTGCTATGGTCCATGTGATGGGAGAGAAACCAGTGACACACATGTCTAAATTTGGCTTCATGTCACTCTGCCAGGGACACACTAAATGTCCAAAACACACAGGCCACTAATGAGAAAGGACATGTTAATTAGTGCCACATACAGACCAAACTCACACACATATATACAGGAATAATCATATTTATGATTTTCGTATTTCGTTTAACAAAGAAAAAAAGGAGAGAGAAAGAAAGAGAAAGATTGGCAGTCATTGTATTGTTGATGGTCAGCAATCATTTTAATAATGATGACATCAGAAATACAAATATAAAATAATCTATTCAGTGTTTGTCTTGGGAGGATTCAACTCAAGCCCATGCTATAGGCTCCATTGTAATCTCTCATTAATCACAATAATCGCTGTGACCCATTATGCTACATGTTGAGAGATAATAAGTTGAACAGCATTAGGAAATCTCCACTAATCAAATCTGAGTTAATGGCGCTTTCCCTACTGCACTGATTGGGATTTGACCGCAGAAACACATATAGTGTGGACTGCTGAAGCCGCCACCACAGTCAACAGACTCCATGAGTAGATGTGTCTTATCAGCATTCAGTGATTTCTGCTGATTTCTTGAGATATGTGAAGTAAACTTTTGTCTACAGAAAACATTAGATATTTTGGTTACACGTATAATAACTTACATTATTATAATATATCGTATATCCAGTTGAAATTTACACACTTCTTTTGTTGTTATCAGGGACGACATTACTAAAACTTTCTCACGGTACACTGGTGTTGGAAATTTTCAATCAGTATGAATTATTTTACCACCACAAGTTTGTTACAAGATTAGGCAAGACACTGTTGGGTTACTGTATGTAGAGTACCGTGACTGTACAGTTTAGCTGCTGGTGAGCAGGGTGATTGGAAAAGGAAGGGGTGTGAGCCCCCTGCTGGACAAATGGGCACTCCCAAAATAGGCGAAAATTCCATTGTTTGGCATCTGGTTAAAAAAAAGAGTTAAACACTCAAATCCAAATAAATAAATAAATAAATGATACAATGATAGCAAAGACTTGTCAGTACAACTGGCTCAATAATACTGAGATGGAAAGTTTATGGAACCATGACCAGACTGGTGTGCTACGCAACACGCTGTATGACTAATGATAAGGAAGGTAAGCGAGAAGCCAGCAGTCTCTCAAAAAAACTTGCAGGATGACCTGAAATCAGCAGAAACAACACAGTTACACAGAGAACAATAAGCAGTGAACTTTTGAAACAATATTCTCTGGTCAGACAAAACAAAATTATAATTATTTGGCAAAAAATCAGGTTATTTTTTGTTCACTTACTGTAGTTAGGAACATTTCCACTTACATTAACTTGCACACATAAGATAAGTTGAGGTAAGATAAGTTGAGGTAAGATAAGGTGCGATAAGATAAGATAAGATGTACCTTTATTGATCCAACATAGGCGAAACTCAAGAAGGAAAAAGGAAAAAGGAGAGAGAGCTGCCGTGTCTTGCTGCCACTAGCTGCAGTGCATATCAAGGATACTATAAAGTATTATCTGGTGCTACTCCTAACATAGCTAGCTACCCAGATTAAAAAAAAAAAAAAAAAAAAAAAGGTAATTAGATCATTCATTAAAAACTTTGACAGGTTATAAGATGGTTAGAATAAATTTCCTGCAAAGCTCTAAAAAAGACCGTTTGTCTTTGCCCATTTTAAAAAAATATTCTCAGAAAACATAACAGATTGAACAGTAATGTTCAGAAAATGTTCCGCCCACTTGTAGCTAGCTCCTCAATCATTAGATAGTGCTGCAAAAAAGTATTTGCCTCATCCTGATTTCTTCTGTTTTTGTGAATATCTCATACTAAATTGTTTCAGAAATCAAGGCAAAATCTAAGATAAAACAGAAGCAAAGCAACCTAGGACACAAAATAGTTTTTGAATGATAATGTTATTTATTGGGGCAAAAAAGTTATCCAATCCCAACTGCTCCTGTGTGAAAATATATTTGCCTCTGTAATTAATAATTACCCAAATCTATGAAACTGCATTCATAAAGGGGTTCTGTTGGACTAGACGCAATCAGGCCTGATTACTGTAAACCCTGTTCAATCAAATCAACACTTAAATGAAACTTTTTCATCAGCATGAAGTTGGTTAAAAGGTCTTACCCAGTAACACTCTATGCCAAGGAAAGAAGAAGGTGATTGAAATACATCAGTCTGGGAACGGTTACAAAGCTATTTCAAATGGTTTCCAAAGAATCACTGTGAGAGCCATTATCTCCAAATGGAAAAACTCAGCACAGTAGTGAAACTTCCCAGAAGTGGCCAATCATCCAAAATTCCACCAAGAGCACAGCAAATCCAGGAAGTCAAAAAAGAGCCAAGGACAACAACAAAGAACCTACAGGTCTCTCTTGGATCAATAAAGGTCACTGTTCCTGACTCCACTATCAGAAAGACACTATGCAAAAATGGCATCCATGGAAGAGTGGTGATCCTTAAACCTTTTGGGAGAATGTTCTGTAGACTGATGAGTTGAAAGTGGAACTGTTTGGAAGACAGGGACCCCATTACATCTGGTGTAAATCAAATACAATATTTCACAAAAAAGAACGTCATACCTATGGACAAGCATGGTGGTGGAAGTGTGATGGTGTGGGGATGCTTTGCTTCTTGAGGGCCTGGGAAACTTGCAATAATTGAGGGAAACATGAATTCTGCTCTCTACCTTAAAATCCTAGAAGAGAATGTCCGGTCTTCAGTTCGTAAGTTGAAACTCGAGCGCAACTGGATTATGCAGGAAGGCAATGAGCCAAAGCATCTGAGTAAGTCCTAGTCCTAGAAGTAAGTGAAAGACTGATCTAGAGTTATTGGAAGTGTTTGGTTGCAGTTATTGCTCCTAAAGGTGGCACAACCAGATCTTATGTTAAGGGGAAATTAATTTATGACATGGGTGATAGGTGTTGTATAACTTTTTTGGCTTCAATAAAAAAAAAAAATAATAATAATAAAAACTATGTTGTGTGTTTCATCAGGTTGCCTTTGTTTTATGGTGTGTTCCATTTGAATATCTAAAACTATTTAGTATGAGGAAGAAATCAGGATATAGCTTTTTTTTTTTTTTTTTTTTTTTTTTTTTTTTTTTTTAATAACTCACAGATTTACCCAAAAGAGGCTGATTGAAAATAGAATATTTTCAACTTAGAAAAGTATTATGTTAGAAATAGAAATAATTCTAAATAAGTCAGTAGAAATAATTCTGTCACAAACCTCTACAAACAAAAAAAAAAACAAACAAATGAATTGATTTCTCAGTAAAAAAAGAAAATGCAATGGAATGATATATCATAAAACAAATATTTTGTCACATTTCTGTATCTTGGTGCACCAAAATAAATGCTGCGATTAAAAAAAAGAGAGAAATAAACCCCACTGGCTAGTTTGCATAGCTTGCTAATCACATTAAAGAAACATCTGAAAGAATAGGTAATTTGGAATACAAAAAGAATAAGTAATTGCGAACGCATCATACCCAAGCGGCCAAATTATTTATGCCTAATGAAATCAGGCACGCATTCACTTCACTGCGGCACTTAAAAAACGTGCCATTACCTGTCAAGGCGAGTGCGTTTCAATTACCATGTGCTACTCAGACAGAGGCTGTGTTACCTAACAAATCTGCTCTGTGCATAGAGATAGTGATACACAGAAAGAGAAAGACAGACAGACAGAGAGAGCTGTTTCTCGTTTAATATTAAATATAGAACAGTCATGGGAATTCATTATCCTTATACAATTAATACATTATTAAGGTTGCTCAGTCACCTCAATAGCGCAGTCACTAGACAGCTATAGATTAAGCAATGATAGCCAATGAAAATTTATTACATGGTTATTATATAACTAATTCCCTCACATGGGGAGGAAGTATCAGGATTAGTGTTTATGTTTTCATTGTAGTATATTTTTTGTCGTAAACGCTACACATCAATCATACACAAAACGTGTAATAATTCACACAGATGAGAAATTACAGATGGTTAGGGTTAAACACCGGTCAGACCAAACACTGATAAAATTCACAGAAAGCAAGTTCAGTTGAATGAGGAAATGGAAGCAGGACGCAAAGGAGGAATTAATTTTGGGTAAAGGGTAATTTTGGTTTGCGCATAGTTCATTGAGGTGAACTTTGAACTTCCAAATTTGCAAACCGTGGAAGTGGGAGCCAAAGGAAAAAAAAAAAAAATAGCTGTGGGCTTTTCAGTCTGTTAGAAAAAAAAATGTATGAAGTGTTTTTTTTTTTATTTATTAAAAAAAAAGCAAAATTTTGAAAAAATGTAGGAGAGGAAACAGGGAAAAATAAATAGTGAAAAAAATTTAGAAAAAAAAGAGAGAAAACAATTAGAAACAGAAGATATAATAAGTCACCCCCACACCAGTCTATCTTTTGAAATTAATTTTTAAAACATCTGTTAGTTATATTAATACTCGGTACATTTACATGGACAACAATAATCCAATATTAACTCGATTAAGACAATACTGTGATTAAGAAACTAGCATGTAAACAGCGATTATTGATGACTTTAATTCAACTAAAGTCATACTCGAAATAAACTCAAATTGAATTAAGACAGGTGGAGTACTCCTGTTTTAGTCGCATTATCGACGTGTATTACAGACATGTAAACACCTTAATCACACTATTAACGTCGTGTGGGAGTTTTCACTGCATTTTGCGACAGGAGCCGTACACACACGGCAGTGCTCAACCGTTTCACGACAAACAAGAGAGCACGGCTGCGTCTGAAACCGTGTACTTACCTGCTATATAGTAGGGGAAATACATGTATTTCGGCTACTATATAGTAGGTAAGTATGCAGTTTCCAACGCAGCCCATGGCTTCAAGCAGTCGTCTATTGGCACATATAGCATGACAAATAATTAACTGCACTTGAAGCTTTCGTAAAAATTAAAAATGAAGCACCCAAAACTGTAAACGGTACCATAACGAAGACGAACTGTATGATATGTGAAATTCTGTAGGGAACGTCGGACGGTGTGGTGTGGGGACATAATGACGTGTGCTGTTAATCGATCTATATTCTATAACATGTAAAACGGGAACAAGAAAGGAGTATTATAAAAGTGACTCATGTAAACACCTTAATCACAATATTGTCTTATGCAGAATAAGGTCAATAATTAGATTACTGCTGTCCATGTAAATGTAGTCAATGTCATGTCATTGTCAGAATCGATGTCGCACTCCAATTCCCAAGCTGCACCACAGCCTTCAAACATGGCTGACAAGGACTACACTTCCTAAGGCACACAGGGTATGTCTCAACCAGCTCCCTAGTTCAGTAGGTAGTGAATCAGAATATCGTGTACACGAGTTGGGGACCCTGGCTCACTAGACATTGGGACACTGATATACTCGCATTGTAAAACGTCACCAAAAATAAAAAAGGGTTAGGGGTTTGATTCCCAGTGCTGCCCTGTGTGTGCGGAGTTTGCATGTTCTCCCAGTGCTGCGGGGGGTTCCGCCGGAGTACCTGGACATGCATAGTAGACTGATTGGCATATCCACAGTGTCTGTAGTGTATGAATGGGGGTGTGAGTGTGTGTGTGATTGTGCCCTGTGATGGATTGGCACTCCGTCCAGGGTCTACCCTGCCTTGTGCCCGATGCTCACTCTGATAGTCTCCAGGTTCCCCATGACCCTGTAGGATAAGTGGTATAGAAGATGGATGGATGTCATATGAATTTGTCAACTTAATCACAAGCAAACCGTATATAGAACATCAAATGAAGTTAAAAATCACTAAAGTAAATAATCATTAATAGCTACAACAACAATAACAAGCTACATACATTTGTAGATTAAGTTGGCTGAGAGTTCATCCCTCATTTTTTTTCAAGCTGAGAGGCTTCAGAAAACATGGTCATTTTCAATAAGAGAATATAGTGAACGGAGAACGGAGTGAACGTTCTAGTGCACTGGAAGGATTTTGCGATTGAGACAGCCCTTAAAATGGCCAAATTACTGAACTAGGGAGCCACTCCTGAAGCGCATTCTTTGTTTTTAATTTTCTATAAGTAGTGTTAAAATACCTTGCTGTATTTTTGTTGTAGTTAATTAAGAGAAGGTACACTGCCATCTTGCTCCGATCAAAATGAACGCACTTGAACACACCTGACATTCCCAACTCGTAATTAAGAACTTCCCAGGAGGACTTAAATCAGTAATTATTAATTAGTGGTGACTATTAATTTACTTATGTGACAGCAGTTTTTCAGCATCTTTTTTTTTTCTTTTTTTTTTTAAGGAATAATAATAATAAAAAAAAAAAAACACCATATTTTTTATCAATGTATAGTTACGTGTAATGGTGTGGAAACAAGTTAGTTTGTGTTATACTTTTTTCTAGCACAAATAAACAGTAATCTACTGATCAGCCTGCCTTTTATTCACTCTCCTGTAGTTAGACATATTAATCCAGAGTTTTGGGAGGACTGGAATTGGTTGTATTGACCATAGTGCTGGTGTGTGGGCTAGTTATGAATGTTTTTGTTTCCACTAACTCCATCTCATCCTAACCATTATAATTTATTCATATGAGTCGGCTTGTGTGAACTGTAGAGACTAGAATATGCTGCACTACGCACAGCTACAGCTAGCCTCGAAAAGTGTGACAGCTGGGCTAAAGGGTAATAGGTCACTTGTGAGCGCCTAGGCTTGCCTTCGCTTTCTGTAACTGAAAATGGTACGGCCCAAATATTCCCTTAAGGAGTCACTAGTGGGCCAAAGTTTCATAGCTGGAGGGGGGAACAGGAAATGAGCATTAATTGTGTTAATGATGATGTTTGTATAGGCCAGGGCTTTCAGAGTCTCTCTCTCTCTCTCTCTCTTTCGCTTGTTCACTCCATTTGAGACTGTGTTCTAATTCACAGAGAATTTAAAGTGAGGAAATGTAGGGTTAATGAATTTGCTTTCTCTCTCCCCACTCTCTCTTTCTCGGCAGTACTGCAGGTGTCTGACTCTCTGCATCAGCTCCATCCATCATGTCTGGTTTAGGCCCGAGCTCTGGTGTGCTGGTGTGAGCAACTAGAGGAATTACTGTCATTAGGAGCAAGATCTTTGTTTTGATGGCCCGAGTTAATGGGCTTTGCATTAGGGAGAGTCCTAGGGGCCAGTTTTGGGGTGATTAGGCAAAAAAACACATTTACACATCTCTAATTGCAACTAGGATGCCAGGAACCTACAGCATGCTCCCACAGCAATGCCCACAGTCACAAGCGCTTAAAGGATTACCTAGGAGGTTACTACACCAAGATCCTAATGTTCTACACGCTCACAGAGCTCTTTTAGAAAATCCTAAGCACTGTTTAGAGGGAGGAAAGAAGATCAAGATGTAGCATTGTGCCGTTTAGAGAGTGGAGCAAACTTGTTTTGTAATACTTTAATTATGAAGCCTTGATGGAATCGCTGATTGGAAGCCAGCATCCCGATTGTAATTTAGTACTTTTTTCTTCTCTCCTCTCCAACCTCTCTTAGATATTTTTCTCAATGCTATTAATTAAATGGGTTATATTGGGAATACATTGATTTGCCTGGTCGCATACAAGCAGAGGGGGTAGAAAATGTTTGGAAAGTGACACTGGCCTAATTTGGGGCTGATAAAAGTGCCTGCCTTAATCACCTGAGATAAGGGACACATCCTTGGAGCCCTGAGAGAGTGAGACGCCATTTGATTTTTTATTTATATTTCTTATTACGAGTTGCTGCATTTGAAAGTGGGTCACTGAGCACATTTATTTATTTATTTTAAATCCCCCCCACCCCCCACCCCCAAACTAACTTTCAAACGGCCATGTTTTCTTTCTCTGGTTAAACATACTTTCATATCCTATTCCCACGTGCCTCCTGCTCATTAAAAATGTTTAACAACATTTTAATTGAAGTATTAATTACCTTCTGCTAGGCAAAATCTTCCTAAACTACAACAAGGGAGCCATCAGACAGAGAAACTGCTAAGGGGTGGTGGTGGGGTGGGTGCTGACAAATCGTCCACCTTTCCTTGTGTCCGGTCCGGCAAGGAATGATGACATCATCAGATGCATGACTACAGGCTCGTTTGAGCTTAAAGATTTGGCATGACCGCCTTCTTATTTCAGAAATAAACAGAACCATTTACAATTAATTTGCCTGTTTTACCAACACCTTAATTATTGTGTTTTCATAAATGCTAATAAAATCTATTTGCATTTAATTATCAAAGTGAACCAGAAGCAAGGCAGACTACAGTCCTATTGCCCACACTTGTGTAACAATGCCAATTTATTGTATTAATGTAGGTGAATAGCCACATTTGCCTACACTTCTAAGTCTTAGATTCAACAAAATTACCTGAGAGAGTATTGTTGATTTTAATTAAATTTCATTAATTGTAATATGTTTACAAATGTGTAAATAAGAAGACAATATAAAACAAGAATTTAAAAAGTTGACAGGATCACTATGGGGCAAAAGTGTTATCTCAGTTATTTGCCCATGGCATGGTTGTTGGTATTAGACAGGCTGGTTTGATTATTTCAGAAATTGATGATCTCCTGGGATTGTCATGCATAATAGTCACTAGACTTTACACAGAATGGCACACAAACAAAAAAAAACAACCAGTAAATGGCAGTTCTTCTCAGAGGAGACTAGCCAGCCTGGCTCCAGCTGACACAAAGTCTATGGAAAGTCTTTACAGCTATGGTGAGCAGAAAAGCATCTCAGAAGCACACATCAAACCTCGAAGTAGACGGCCTACACATTTTTGTCCCTTTTCTGATGTTTGATATGAATATCAACTGAAACTTTTGACCTGTATCTGAATGACTTTTTTGCATTGCACTGCTGTCACCTTGCATGAATGAGCATGTGTACAGACCAATGAACAGGGGGAAGAGAAAACATTAACAAAAGCACATGGAAAACTGGGACTAAATGACAAACAATCTTTAAGTAGCTTTTACTTATAGATACAATGTCCTTGCTACTACAAAAAACTGAAATTCATAAATGTGCATATTTCTATTTAATAAGTTGAAAATAACCCTGCCATAATTTACCTATTTACTTTTTGTTGAACCTACAATTCTATCGTTAATTGAAATATGTTGATTCAGTGTAAGCAGTTATCACTAGCAGCTGAGAGGGGGATTTTGTGACAGAAGAAGGTTATAAAAGGTAGACATGCATGCTATTACAGAATATGTTAGCACATAAAAAGCGGAGATACAAATTTTTGAAACCGATATTTAGATTTAGATGGGGGGCATGGTGGTTTAGTGGTAAGCACGTTTGTCTCGCACCTCCATGGTTGGGGGTTTAAATCCTGCCTCCAGCCTGTGTGTGGAGCTTGTATGTTCTCTTTGTGCCTCAGGAGTTTCCTCTGGGAAACACAGCACTCTTGAATTCTCAATTCTGATTGGTCAGATGGTATTGATTTGTTTTCTATAACAGCAGCTCTGACAGTAGTTCTGACTGCAAGTCAAATCACAAGTTTATATGAATATGCTTGAAGTATAATATGTTACAGTTTAACAAAACGTATAATGAAAAACACATCATAATTGATTTTTTTTTTTTTTTGTGAAGGGAGTCGTTTATTTAATGTTTATGGTCTCCAGCGCTTCGTAACAGCTAGTTATAGCTACTGTATTGTAAGTAATAACAGGAATGAACTTATTTTACAGATGATCCACAACTTTAAATTAAATATAACAATAAATGGATAATTACTTTATTAGTTTTTATAACTAATAAAGAATTAACTGTTGGCAAATTGCTGGGGTAAGTGTAATAAATACTTTGGGACATGCTGTTATTGGAAAATTATCAATAGATTGCATCACCCCATCTTTTTGCTGATTATTTTCCTATAATAGCATGTCCTGTCTTGTTTTGTTTTTTGTTTTTTCTTAATTAAATAGTTAAATACTTATTTTTAAAAATGTATAAATGCAGAATAAATCAACATTAAACAGAAATCTAATAAACGAGAGCAATATTATTCCTTATTATGACGCAAATTGTGTTTTGCTGTATAAATTATTATGAAATCATGAGACAGTCCTCAGTCTCTCTCAAACCATCATCCTCTCTTTACAGTGATTAGGACTTCAGACTTGCAAATGAGTATGCATTCTGCCTCCTCCTTTGTCTGCCTCCGTCTTTCTCATGTCTCACCTCGTATTTAAGGGGCCCTGTGTGATTAGTTAATCGGCCACGGCCCTCAGGTGGAGGTGGTGGCAATGGGGGTGGGGTGGGAGGACAGGCTCCGTTCCGTCTCCGTTCTCTCTCTGTCCTGCCAAGCTGTTCTTTTGGATGCGAGTGGAGGCAGCTGTGTTTACTGGCGTACATTTAGCAGAATCTATTATTCATATTGCTCACTCTGCGAGCCAGATCTCATGCCACCTGTCTCGCTGACAAGCTTCACCCCTTTTGTGTGCTTTCCTGCTCGCACCAAATGATGCTCAGTGTTGATGAATTGAGTTTTTTATGAGTGCCGCTAACTAACGGTCTCACTCGGAGCCATGGATGCCGGCCCGAGAGAGGGAGAGGGAGAACAGGAGGGAGGACGAGAGGGTGAGGAAATAGTTTGGAAGAATTTGGAATGTTAATCTGTTCTATGAGAGGGATGAGAGAGAGAGACAGAGAGAGAGAGAGACAGAGAGAGAGAGAAAGAGAGAGCACCCAATCAGTGAAGAAAAGATGGGAGAAAGTGGATATGTACAGTGTATATACATAGGCATGTGCATTTTAACAAATAAAATACATTAGTTAAAGTAGTTCACCCCAAACAGATATCTTCCTTTTCACAACCATCTCCATTCTTCAAAATGAAAGTTGTGTTAACACAACAGCAACCACAATAAGCACACGAAAATGTATGACTCCATTTATAATTCATTAAGATTTTACTTTAATCTTGATTTCGAGTCTGCAGTGTAGTAATTACTCTGTAAATTGTATTGGGTGAGAGATGTTATGTCCCAAGCAGGTAAATCAAACTGCCAGGCAACTGAAGATCTCTAACAAGGGAAAAGACATTAAAGTGCTTGAGGGAATACATGGAGTAAGCTCAGACACAAAAAGGGGGATATAGTTGACTCAACCTGGGAAAGGCAAAATTAAACAATCCCAAATGAAATAAATAAATAAATAAATAAATAATAATAATAATACAAAGCACAATACAAAGAAAATGCTTGAGCCAATAAAAAACATATGATATTATTAGTGCTGTGGAAATGGAATATATTTCATGTGGTTATAAAAGAAATGTTTGCTAGTTGACAAAGAAAGAAAGTTCCTCAAGGAGTCACGATCAAAGACTCACCAATATTATAGACCAAATTTTAATATTAAATGTTCGGATACGAGGGTTGGCTCAGGGGTTAGGGTTAATAGCTTTTCTTACTGTATAACTATATTTCTTTAAACAAGCTTTAATGGAATTCAACTACACCATGCATCATTCGCTTTGTATGAATTTCTCAGATTGTTACAGATCAGGCTGCAGTTTATTCATTATATTTTTGTATTAGTTTGTATCGTATGCATGTAATTGTTTTTTTGGGCAAAATTGTTACTTTGAAAACATATGAAAAGATACGATATAAAAAGATTTGACTGTTGAGATCAAGGTTTTAGCATTCATATATTTTCTAGCGACTTTATTTTAAATCTTTTCATTACTAAGCTCCACCATTCTTGTGCATTTACATTCATACAAATTTTTCAGATTGTCATCTGGTTGCAATTTACTGACATTCTGTTGTTTCAGTGATATAGTGTATATTAGGTGTGTTTGTTGTTAGTTTTAGCTTGATGTTATACTATTTGTTTATATGAAAATGTACAATGTTAAAAGGTATGAGGGTCAGCATTCATATCTTTTCTTGTGACATTACTTCAAAGTTTTATTCCGAAACTTCAACGAAATCCAACTACACTGTTCTTTTTCATTGAAATTCATACAAATTTCTCAGTTTATGGTCAGTCTGTAGTTTACTCACATTGTATTGTTTAAATAATGTGGTGTATATGATGTTTGTTATTAGTTTTAGTTTTTTAGTATCTTTTCTTGTGACTGTATTTCAAAAGTTGTCAATACAAGCTTCAATGAAATCCTACTAAATCACACTCATTCACAAATTTCTCAGATTATTGTTTCAATCTTTTAGTGTATATGATGTATGTTATTAGATTAAGTTTGACAAAATTGTAGCTATTTGCAAGACTGAATTCGAAAATATGATGCAACAAGATACAAGGGTTTAGGCAGGGGTTAGCATTTGTATTTTTCTTTCAATTTTATTTTAAATGTTTTCATTACCAAGCTTCAATAAAATCCAGCTGCCTGATCCTTGTTCATTTAAATTCATACAAGTGCCTTAGCTTGTAGTCGTGTTGCAGTTTACTGACATCATATTGTTTCAACACATGATTTATTGATTTTTTTTTTTCTGTGAGGGGATGTTTATTTAGCATTTATGAAAGAATCCTCCAGTGTTATGTTTTGTAACAGTTATAGGAAAGCCTTCAATAGTTTGCAGTTTTGCTGTGTTATGAAAAGATGTGCTTTTTGTTCTGTTATTGGAAAATAATAAACTTTGAGGTAGTAACAGTAATTCCACTTTGCGTCCAGTAGCATTACATCACCCCGTTATTGATTATTTTTCCTGAAACAGCATAACCGAGTGTTATTCCTTACATATGCTATATGATGTATGTACTAAGCAAACACATAGTGATACAATTGACTCACTTTAATTTTAGTTTCATTGCTGGACTTGTCATGCTTATGTTTGTATAATGTAATGAACCAATTAAAGCATTCTTAACAGGAAAAAAGAATGAAAGTGCCCATCTCATGAATAAGGCCACTGCCTTATTGGACACTTTTCAAAGTGAAGGATAATTCACAGTTGCAAAGACAAATTCAAGGACTTACAGAAGCCAACAGCTCTTATCTTCACTAGGTGCCATTCATTGTGCTTTATATTACTGGATTCAAACATTAAAAACTCCTTCAAGTCTCTTTTTTCTTTTCCTTTTTTTTTTTTTTTATTATTTTTTTTTTTTTACAAATCCTGACCTAATTTACATGTGAGTAAGTCATAAGCTGGATTCTTTGAAATGCAAAACGTATCCCATTTCTATATTTCATCAAGGACCTATTCATGTTTAATAAATTAAGACTTAGATCCTCCAAGACTTTGTTTTTCATTAGCTAAAAGCTGCAAAAAGGCAAAGTTAAAATCTTAATCACAACCTACATCAGTATTTGCATTTTTTGCTAATATTGGATTTGACAGGACAGCAAATCCATATGAGATGCTTACGAAAACAGTTTTATTTGAGTTTAATAGCTTTGTGAATTCTAGTTAACATTGAAGGCTTTAGTGGGTCTGTTATTTTTGTGGAGAGAAAATTTAATTTTGCAACAGAAGTTTTTTTTTTTTTTATGGATATGAAACTAAACTTTTTTTTTTTTTTTTTTTTTTTTTTTTTTTTTTTTACTATTTTAACCATCCTCAATGACTAAATTTTTTAAATAATTTATTTAACAACATGAACAAACATGTTAGTATTGACACTAGAAAAGTTACTTGTATTCAGAGTCAGGTTATGCAGGTACCGTGAATTTCTGGGCTTCAAAACCAGAGAATAATTATTTAATGTATTTACAATCTAAAATATTCATTTCAGCATGACATAATATGGGTACATCAAGCTGTCAGACAGACGTGCTGGACTTAAACTTGTAACATGCTATTTCTGACATCCAGCTAGGAAAAAACTAAGAAAATCAACTAAAAATTCCTGCTTGGAAATTTGGGAAGGCGTCGTCAACCCAGGGTTCAGCAACAACATGGGTGCTCAAACAACAAGATATAACTTCTTATAGTTTATAATAGTATTTACTTAAGATCAATAAACATAGGCAAATTAGTTGGTTAAATATATAGGCAACATAGGCAAATTAGTTGGTTAAATATTAGTTGGGGACCATAGAGCTCACTGTTTTGTGAAACTAAATACACTATAAACTCTTGATTAATAGGTTAGCTGGAATGGTTGCTGAGACTCCGATGTTGTTTCTTACTATGTAGCAAGAACAGACTTTTAGAATCGTGATGTGAGATACTTATATACAGCAAAAAACACTTATGCAGTTCCATGAGGAAGCCAGGCTGACGTGAATTAACAGCCAGGGCTTGAGGAATAGGAAGTATGGGCTGTGTTAGTCTTTGTTGTCTGGAGGCTACAGCACACAGGATCACAGGTGCTGAGCACTAAACCAGAGAGAATTGTGTACAGGCTTGAACCACATCGACCTCTGTGGCTTTCAGTAAAGAGGGTTTGAGTGGAGCACTATGGGCCGGAGGGCACCAGCCTTCCCTGCTGAATGCTTCACCTGAACAACACAAGAAAATAATACTTGGCCCAGGAATAAAAATGCTGGAACACTCACTGGCCTTGTGTCTCTGCAGTCTCTATTTGGTTTCCATTAAAAAATCCTGAACAGCGGCCCTACGGCAGGGACTGGGGTGAACACACAGAAAGAGAGAGAGATAGAGAGAAGGAAAAAAGAGAGAGGGAGAGGGTAAGAGAAAAATAAATCAGATGGGTCCAAGGCATAGTAATCCTTGCTGAACATTTTGGGCTGATTGATATAAATAACAATGTCCTCGCCATCTGTCCAGAGAGGGACCTTTTCCAGTTTGTGTTGAGCTGCAACAGCGGAATAATTAATGAGCGGTGTCCTTTGTGCCGGTAATAAAGACAAGACAAATTATGTTATAATCCAACTGCTGCTCGTTCGTCTCCGCCAAATAAAATGTCAAATAAAAGAGAGGGGCCATGGAGCTGACTTAATGGAGTGCAGGGTACCTGTTTCGGCCAGAGACAGACAGAGAGAGAGCCTATAAACCAGAAAACAGTTAAAACTGTAAAAGATACAGGATACATTATTGTGATTTTCTATATTGGACCCACAAAGTGATGTGTGGTGGCTGAAAACTGAATTGATATCACTACCAATCGTCGTCTATAAGTGTGACGGTGCTTTATGAATGCGAAGTGACTAAATCTGTTGTAAAATGCTATGCAAATTAATTGTTACCCTGGTAAATGTCTTAAGTGATATATTTATTAACAGAGCACAGAAGTGACATGGGTGGCAAGTTTACACATTTATTTTTAATGTCTTTCAGCTTCTCAGCTATTCCCGAACTCACTTCAAGGTAGGATTTATTCTATTGATCTGTGCACACCCTTAGATTGAATTCAAATCCCCTGCATTCTCACCTTTTTAAAAATCTGACATGAATGTGACGTGTGGGCTGTAAGTGATGTGAGTTTGAGTGGATGTGGTTAATGGGAGATTCAAAGAGCAAGACAGGGTATGTGACATGCATTATAGGTGTCCCCCCCCCCCCCCCCCCCCCCTTAAGACTCCAAACACATTTAACTTAATTGATTATTTTCTGGAAAGATGAAGCAAAACACTATTTCAATCTATTGTCATGGTGAAATCAAACTTGTCTTATGGTTCTAAATTCATATCAATTCCTTCAATCAAAAGCTATGAAGGTAAAAATGACAATTAGCATTTGAACATTTTGCAATGATTTGATAACATCCACACAATGACTGAAAGAGGCAGACTGTCCAATGACAATGCTCAAGAGAGAAAAGGCCCTGTCTCAACCAGGCTGGTCTGCCCCTTCCACCGCCCAATAGAAAACAGCTATTAATCATTCTCACAGTGCAAGTACACACTCTCACACACACACACACACACACACACATATATATATATATATATATATATATATATATATATATATATACATACACACTTATACAAACCACGTCTGCCACGTCTCCTGGTCCACATAAGAGCTCTCATTAAGACTGGTGTGATACTAAATTAGCTCAAACTCTTTCAGTACAGGGAGAAGTTTTCATTTCAACCAAGGCACACATTTATCCCAGTGAATAAGAACTGGAATCAGATTATGAAGTGTGTAAGATAATATGTGAAAAACGTCCCCACTCTCGTAATTCATAGATTTATATAACAAAAATAACACTGTATAACATTAATATGGTGAGAGTGAATGGAATATGACAGAGTGTGTTATATAAGGAAATTAATCAATGAATGGGTGAGGTGGTCAACCTCAAAGTTGATTATTTTCCAAAGACAGCAAGTGATACTCTCCTATTCCACAACAATTTTCCAATGCTAAAAATTGTATTAAAGAATAACACATTGCACTTTCTATTTACTTATAGACACATTAAATGGTGTGACATATCTGTGAAACAAGTTTATTCCTGTCCTCACTTATGTTATAGCAGCTATGAACAGACACTTCCTCTCCAGTTGCCCTCTGTGCAGACACTTCCTCTCCAGTTGCCCTCTTTAACTATCTCTTGAAGTTAAAAAAAAATGCAGCTTGCCATGTTAACAAGAAACCTCAACAAAACAAAGGCAGAAGTTCATCAGATTATTCGAAGTCAAAATTCACCTAAATAAAGTCAGTGCAAAGCAAACAAAAATGCTACACAAACCAAATGTTCTTCTTTCACATCTGACACCATTTTCCCTTCAGCTTTTCTGCAAATTTCACCTTTCCAAGGTCAAGCTGGCATACTAAATGTACACAAATATTTCCCTTCAAGAGTATATTGCATTGACAAGTTATGTTACAGACCCAAATTCCTTTTCTTCCATAGTTATAGAGACATTTATCTATTCATATCAGTCACTGCAGTCACTATAGTGATGGCCACCAAACCCCACCTTGGCTTAGCATCCTTCCTCTGGCCGCTTTATAAGTGCCTGTGTGTGAGGGATCAGGAAGGCCAGAAAGGGAACAGAGGGAGCTCCAGACACAGCAGACTCTCAGCCCAGCTCACCCAGCAGGGGAGCGAGGGAGAGGAGGAGGTTCAGGCATTGGGGGAGATTTCAGCCCTCCTGCTACTGACTGGAATCTTCAGTATCCGTTTTCACCATTCTCTACCTACTGAAATGCATAATTCACACAAGCTGTCATGTATTAAAAGTGGTACTCCATTAATGTAAGGTTAAGAGGTGTGGGAGATAGGTTGAATTTATTAGAATGCCAAGGAAATTGGCATGTGATTTTCCTGGCATTTTAGCAAGGCATTTGTAATCAGAATGTGTGTGTTGGTGTTATCTCTGCTTTGTGTGTAGGGCTGTGTCTAGGGTTAAGTTATTGCAATTTTCATCTTAAACTATACCATAAATTATTAAGTAACTATTGTGAAACTAGAGAAATGTAAGTCTGGTAGATGGGTCCTGGGAGTTTAAATGGAATAGTTTTTCTAAAAATCAAATAAATATTAAATTGCATGACATGGTTGTTTAAAAAATGTTATACAAGAGATTGTGGCACACAATCAGCCACACTTTTACCCTTTTTAAAGGAGTCATATCATGTTTCCTTGCAATTATATCATATCATGATTCCTTGTAAGGTCTTGTAATTTTCATCTTCAACAATACCATAAATTATTAAGTAACTACTGTGAAACTAGAGGAATGTAAGTCTGATAGATGGATCCTGGGAATTTAAATAGAATAGTTTAACTAAAAATCTAAATAATATTACATTGCATGACATGGTTGCTTAAAAAACTTTAGACAAGAGAATGTGGCACACAAGCAGCCACACTTTTACCCTCTTTAAAGGAGTCATATCATGATATTTAATGTTTTCATTTTGTTTGGGAGTGTAATGTATCTGTTTGTGCATGTATAAGATCTGCAAAGTCACAAAGCTCATAGTCTCCCCCAAAGAGATTTATTTTATCTAAGAGAGAACATTGCTCCAGACCTGCCCATAACATGTTGTTCAAAGTCCACATATTACTTCCGTAACAGCTCTACATCACAGCGTGCACTTTTAGCATAATCCCGCCAAAAGGCAGGCATGAAGAAAGAAGGCAAGACTTCAGTGAATTGAGGTGCCATGTGAATTGAGGTGCCATGAGATGCTGTGTGTTTCGGTGCGAAAGCATAACCCCTTTGTTTAGCCTTCTGAAAATGGACAAAATTAGGAATCAGTGGTTACAGTTTATTTACATTATTAACACTGTTACTGAGCAGTACAATCCAAACACTTGCTTGTGCACAGAGCATTTTACAGAGGACAGCTTCCTTAACCTGGGTGAATACAAGGCAGGCTACAGACAAAGGATACTCCTGAAAATTCCCACTTTGTTTGGACAAACTTGTGCTTCTGAATCAGAACCAGTAAATATGTTTTATTATTTTATGATTATCTGCTATTGACTGTCCATATGCAGAGTTTTGTGTGGAGGTCCAAGGCTCAGTTGTAGACCTCTGCTAATGTGCTAGCTAAACTTTGCTAAGTTGCCTCAGATTTTAAATGTTTGTTTGTATGTTGGTTGTCTGACAGAGATGTTGATTGTAGCTGCTGTTGACGAAATGATTTATATCAATTGAATCACTAGAATCTTAGCTTTTGAAAGACATATCGCATGAGTACCAATGCACACACAGAAAAATGCAGAAACATTTTGCACTTAACAATGCGATGGCCTGCCAGATACATCGTATCTAAAAGATAAGAGTTAAACACTTGTCGTGTTTGCAAAGTTGGTACTGCTTGATCATTTGCATATTCTGAATCTGACTCGGGCTCAAACAGATATGGTAAAACCGAAAACATGTTGCTTAGAAGCTAAGAATTGCTTCAGAAGTCTGGGAGACTGAAGCTAACTAAAGGGGCATTACATTTCCGACACATGCTTGGGGCTTTTGGCCAATCACAATAGGTCAGCTGGCCAATCAGAGCACTCTGGGCTTTTCAGAAGGAGGGGCTTTGGAAAAATCGAAGCATTTCAGGCAGCCTGGGAATAGAGGTACTGCAATAATGTACAGTATGTCACAAATAATGCTTTAAAAAAACAAACAAAAAAAAAAAAACATTAAAAAATCATGATATGAACCCTTTAAGATATCTAGATTCTGTACACAGAATACAAAAAAATACACCCACCTGCATTCTTTCCCTATCAAATTAAGTAGATTTGCATACTTGAAGACAGTTGGCCCTTATAATTCGTGATGCAATAACACTGATCACATGATGAATGTCACATGATCTCAAATCATTATAAGTACTGAGAGATTTTCCAATAAGATTTCCAATTCCTTTTGTTTCTTAACAAATAAATAAAATAAATGAACATAGAGTAAAAATTTAAATATATATTTTGTGTCAGAACAATGTAAATAAATAAATAAATACACTTCAGTCGCAGTAACGTGACTGTAACATGATCAATACTAACGCCAGATTAGTAGTAAAAGGTTTTCCAATGAGATTTTTAAAATTTCTTTTGTTCCCTATAAGTAAACAAACAACAACAACAACAACAAAAACAATAAAAATACAACGTACATAATAAAAAGACAAGATAAACAATGTAGGAAAAATTTTATTAATTTATTTCTGTATTTATTTATGCAATAAATTTAGCCAGTCACATGATCAATTAGTCACTCGAGATTAGTATTGTGAGTGTCATGTCACAGCAAAGCAGTGACTACATTTCCCATCCTGCACTGCGACCTACAAACATGGCCACCATGGATTGCAATTCCAAGAACACTCACATTAATTCTAATCACACACACCTGCATCAAAGTCACAGCACTCACAACCACAGTATAAAGAGTCTGTTTGAACTCAATGACTTTGCGAAGTATTGAGTTTTATTACCTTATGAAGTGTTTGTACCATGTTCCTCGTTTTGTTTCATGTTCATTGATCTTGCTTCTCGTTTCTTGTTCTCGATTCTTGCTTTGCCCTGTTTATGTCTGTTTGCGAATCTCCTGACCCATTGCCTGTTTCTTGACCTCGCTATTGTCTCATGTTTTGGATTTGTCTGCCTGTCTCTCTCTAAATAAACTGTTATCTGCATTTGTATCCATCCTAACCTCCATTACGTTAAAAAAGTGACAGAGAGATTTAATAACGTAATATTTTCAATGTCCAAATAAATAACAAATACATAAATAAATAAATAAATAAATAAATAAATAAATAAATAATACATTTACAGTGGGGGAAATAAGTATTGGATGCGTCAACATTTTTTTTTTTTTTTTTTTTTTTTAACTCTCAATTGGTTTCAGAGAAAAAAAAAATCAAAGCATTAGAATAACCTGACTTGAATCCAATTGAACAAGATTTAAAGGCAATATGTTTAGAAGAATGGGCCAAAATTACACCTGAATACTGTGACTGATTAATTTCTTCATACAAGAAGTGTCTTGATGCTGTCCTTACAAACAAAGGCTTCAATAAATTTCAGTTAGCATGTTCAATACTTTTTTCCTGTGTCATTCCACTTTATTACACATAACTTTATTTATCGACTAATGTTGTGAATTCTTTATATTTCCAGATTTTGTGAGTTTATACTGATGTCTGGTAAAAATTTCATGTGAATAGACTCATTGGAAATATATTTACTGAAAAAAATGTTGATGCGTCCAATACTTGAACATGATCAGCACTAACGTAATGTTAATACTGTGAGATTTTCAATTTCTTACAAAAAAAGAAAGAAAGAAAGGTGGGTTTGTACATTTCTCTGTCTGGCAGCTTCTTGCCTATCATATTAGTTCACTGACAAATTCATAGAACTTAATGAATCAAAGGATTTAAAATGAATAACTAAATTATAAGCTGAAGTTTTAACTATTAAAATGAGTGTTTAAAACGACTCTGTCTCTGCTGTGCTACAAAGGTTTTCAGAACTCACTGATACGTTGCTTTAAGCATACTTTAATGTAGCTGATATCGCCTTTAGCAGAGTAATCAGTAGTTCATTCACTTCTGTTCCTGTTCTCCTGAAGTGGAGAATGAAAGACTTCCTGGCTGACAGCTATAGTATGTTAATACCCTCCTTACCATTCAACTTTGTGTGTGTGTGTGTGTGTGTGTGTGCGTGTGTGTGTGTGTGTGGTGAGCGTAGGTCTCAGCAGAGCTGTAATATTCATATTAACCAAGCAACAAAACCCTTTGTACAGCCTGGGCCACTCAGTACATATTAATCAGTCCCAAAATTTTTAAGCATGCTTCATTTTAATTAGTGCAACATTTGATCATGAGCATTTCCCTAAGGTATGCCTGAGTTAATAAAAAAAAAGGACACACCTTGGCCAAGCAACATCCTGCCACTAAAATATACTTATAATGTTTGCCAGAAAAGGACAAAAGTAAAGTCACTTGCTTCAATTAAATTAAATTTTAACAACAGACATTGTCATGAAGCAGTTTACAAATCTAAGTAAAACACAGAACAGGTGAACACAATAAGTAACAGACCAATGATGAGACGGGGTGGAGACAAGACCAAAACCAAAACAAACAGCAAAACATGGGGGGAAAAAACTAGCAAAAACAGTTCTCCGCATGTTGGGCACCACATACTGAGAGAGGAAATTCATGACGTGCATTATTGGTTTACTATTAGAAATAGCATACAGAAAATACCTATGCAATGGTAAATTTGTTAAGTTGCCATAAAAATGTAGTTTTAACATTGTTTCACAGAATAAAATGTAGTTTGTTTCTGTTCTCTAATTTGATTGGTTGAGAGGTGTTCCAAGAGTGCATATATTTAGTATAACCACACCTGGACATTTCACTGTTTGTATCACTCCACTTATCTGTGTTTGGCACATAAAATTTAACTTTAACTTCCTATTTCAAAACTAGCAGACATTGCAAGTGACATATATATATATATATATATATATATATATATATATATATATATATATATATATATATATATATATATATATATATATATATTTTTTTTTTCATGAATATAACTTTTAACTTAAACCATGATAGCTTGTTAGATGAATATGAGAAGGAAGGAGGGATGTCAATTTTATGGGAAGCATCTTTAATGTGAATCTACAAATTAAGGTACTCAATATTAATTTCTTGCTTATCGAACTGTTAAAAAAATATTATATAAGCAATATCACACTTGCAGTCGTGCAGTTATAATGAATATCAATATTTACTCTCGATCATACAATATTGCTTAAATATATTTGGTAATGGTAGTCATGATTTTGGAGTTTAGTGCTGTTTGGGAGGGTCAGATTTAGAGAATTGGCCTGCTTTTTTTGAAAGTGGTTTCAATTTGACTGGCCATTGGACTGGTTTTCTTTTGGCTATATTCTAGTATGATCATGTTGGCTCAAACACACACACACACACACACACACACACACACACACACACACACACCAACACAAAATTGAAATAGTGTTTAACTCTCCGTCTCAGTTCCCAGTGCTTTGTGGTTGACTGACACGGTAATAAAATTCATTACTGTTGGAATGCATTTGTTTACCAGATGAGAGAATTAGACTGAAAGCCGTTGTGCTGTGTTTAATAACGCAACATGATGTCGAACAGATATTAATCCAGGTTCCTGCTCTGTGTGGGCTAAATGAAAGTGTGTTCCCATCGCACTCATCTGCGTCTTTCCCTCTAAACATCCCTTTGAAAACATGCCTTCTTTTTTCTCCCCCTCCCACCCCCCCAACACAAACCACTCCTTCCCCAATTACTCGGTGTGGTTCCTGTGTGCTGTGGACAGGCCAGATTGTACCGATAGACAGACTGTTAAAACAGGGAGCGTGGATGAAGGCAGAGATAAATAAGTCTGTAAGTGGAGCGCGCCCTGGCAGACAGCACTGAGAAGCACCTATGGCAGGAGGGCAGCTCCCGTTGCTGATGCCCAACATTTCTGCGCTACCCTGGCACCGAAATGGGCATCTGCTACACTGCTCCTGCCAAGCTCACCGTATACATACAAACATCTGCCTCCCACGTGAAGAGAGAGAACAAGAGCATGACGGGCCTCAGAGAGAGAGAGAGAGAGAGCATGTGTGTGACTAGCCAGGCTGTTGCCAGCCCTGTCTACAAAAGCCCTAATGTTTCCTGTCAAGCCATTAGCAGCGATAGCATCAGCCCAGGCCCCATTACGCCATCAGTGTCCACCTGTGATAAAAGGAGCCATTTGTTTTCTTAAAGCTCCACTTAATGTCTGCTTAACTCAATTTGTCAGGAAATGTAGAACAATTTCCTCCTGGCCAGAAATCTGGACGGGGTTCAGGGAACAACGCGAGAGGGAGGTCACACCGTCCATATTCAAATGAGAGCATTAAAAAGCAGGAGGCATCTTAAGTACCGCATTTGTAGCTCGTCGTGAGTGAGTTTGAGGCAATTTTAAGCAGTGGTATCAGAGTTTGACAGAGTGACAGAGAGACATAGAATAAGGATAAGTGGTAGAGGAGCAGTGATCCTTGAGATGGACCAATCAGAGCTGATCAATTAGCCAGTAATATAATTACTACATTGTAATTATATAAGAAACAGTTCCATTAAGCATGTTAAAAGTTCTTCAGTTTGTACCTTGGATGGAGCCATTAAAAAGGATCTAAGTAGAACCTTGCATAGAAAGCTGGAACATAGCCCTCTTAAAAAAGTGCAGTTGCATGAGTCAGGAATGTGAGTCTGGTCCCATTGATATAATAACCCATGCAGAACTAGTGATTTTAAGAGTGAACTATTTATGCAAATGAAATAAAGCCTGATAGGTCCAAAATTGTTCCTAAGGGAAAATGCTACTCTCTCAAAAACTTATTGAAGCATTATTTGAATTGTTTGTCATTCTTTGCATCATAAAGAGACCTTTCACCCTTTGTTGTACACCCCCTCTCATAGGAAAACTCTTTTGTAGGGTTCTAGTGGAACCTTTAAACCTTTCCCCAACAACTAATCGATAAAATCAATAATTATCGATAATTATAATAATCAACAACAAATTATCATTATCGATTAGTTGGGTCTGTGACATCAATGTGGATCAACCCCGTCAGTGACGTCACTTCACAATGGTGAAAAAGGCATTTCTATTAATAAAACACGTCTGAAAATTAGCGGAGGTCACGGAGTGAGCTGCTGCAGGAAAAGTGCAAGATTCATTTACGTTTATATCTCATTTGTAAATGTTAGAAATTCATGCCAGTATTTCCATTTTACATAAAGGCTCATCCTGACAGCGAGTGAGTCTCCTTTAAACTTCACTGAATGAGGGCGAGTCCTTGAACGTGCATCAATCAAACAGATAGATAGGAAATAAACCCAATAACTCTGACTAATATATTCATTTTGATCAAATATGTTGTTTGATACAATATTTAGCGATATTTAGAAACAAAAGTAATTGTGTTTTTATGAGAGCAGAACTATAATGGGGTTATAACATGTAATTGTATATAAATGTAAGAAGTGTCATACATGTTATTTACAGAATAAAGTAACATGTTACTGTGTTGAAATGAGTGAAAGTGTGTGTTACTGCAGAACATACAACCTCTTACCAGTTAACACTTAACACTTAGTTTGTGCGTTTGTTTTTCTTTCTTTCTTTCTGTTTTTTTTTTCTTTTTTTTCTTTTTAGCATTTTTATCATAGTGATAGTAACTTCTGGACAATCAGTTGTTTTTTTTTTGTTAGTTTTTTTCCCCAAAATATAATGTTTTTTTTTTTTTTGTTGTTGTTGTTGTTGTTTTTTTTAATCCTTAGCACAATGTAGCCCACATAGATACATTTAATACCTTTTTCATAGCCTTCAATTTGCACAATGTTTGAAGGCCAACAATGGGCAGAAAGTGAAATAACGTTTTTTTTTTTCTCAAAAATAAAGATTGGCATTTTAATCCAACTAATTGATTAAATAATAAAAAAGAAATAAACAAAGAAATAATCGATAGATTAATCTATTATCAAAATAATCGTTAGTTGCAGCCCTGCATTCAACAACGGTGTGATATAAAACAAATTAAATACACTTATGACCTACATTTGAATATATGGTTGTCACTTTAATGGAACCCTTAAAGGTTCTATGTAGAGTGTTTTCCCATTAAAATCAAAGTCAGCACTTTTAGGAAGCTGTGAAAACATTTATTATCCAAAGAGCCCTTGAGAAGCCCTTAAATGACTCTCTTTTTTCTATATGATGTGCTGAAATGCTGCATCATGGCACAGCCACCAAAATTCCTCACCTCAAACCGCAGAGGGTTAAACTATGCACTATGCTCAACCATGAAGTGAAAGCAATTAAAATCTTTAGTTTAATCCCATGCAAAAAATTTGGGAAGTGTGTTAATAAAAGATAAAACCTTGACAGGTCAGGATAGACTGCTTACAACCCAACCCTCAACCTTTTCTCCACTCTGTGGTTTCGCTCAGCCCTTCTAATAACGATGCTTACTCAAGCCAATCAAGCCAATCTCACAAAGATTTCCCAGGAAGTATAACGAGCGAGGGCAAATTAGTTGCGATGGAGTTCTGAGAAAAATACTGGCTGCTGAACCAGCCTTAAACTTAATGCTTTGTGACTTTCCTTACGTTGATCGTGCAAGACATTAAAAGTGCAGGGTCAATTTGTGAAATTGGAAAAAACATTGTCAAGCTGTCGGAGACCGAGATGGGATGTGTTTCTGTCAGAGAGAGAGACAGGGAGAGTGAGGCAGGGTGAGAGAGAGAGACAGAAGTGTCCCATGCTTCATGCTTCTGGCAGCTGGCATGACTCTGTGGTGGATGAACGTCCACGTTGTGCCCACATTGCCTCTTCTGCTGCATCTTTGCTGCCCACTGTGGGAAAACTCCATCCTGCCCTAGCCAAACCAGGAGCACCAGGCCTGCAGAGGTGTGTGTGTGTGTGTGTGTGTGTGTGTGTGTGTGTGTGTGTGTGTGTGTGTGTGTGTGTGTGTGGAGTGGAGTGGAGTGGAGGGTTATTGTCGACATCTGTCGAGGTTGGAGAGCTCAGTGGCCAGGCAATGGGGTGGCACCAGGAGATCTAGTTGGCCATTATCCTGGCATCCTAATGAGTGTGTGTGTATATGTGTGTGTCACTGACTGTATGTGTGTATATCGATGCTTTGCCAGGCAGAAGTGCACTGTGACCCCCCCCTCCACCTGTGTCTGTTCTCCATCTGCCTGCACCCAACTGCCCCTCAGAGAACAAACAGGAGCAAACACAAATGACCAGAAGTGACCAGGAGCGAGAATATCATCAACGCCCCATCACTGTGCAGCAAAATGAGCTTGGAAAATAAGTTCTAGAGCATTTTTTTCAATCTAGTTTAGAGGACATCACAGGCAGAAACGATTATCTAGAAGAAGACAACTAGACCAACTAAAGAAATGATTATCAAGAAAATCTATTAATGCAAGTAAGATCTTGGAAAAGGAGATCTATATCATCTAGAAAAAATCTAAAGCACCCAATAAATCTAGAAAAGAGAAAAAGAGATGTAAGAAAATAAACCCAGAAGATTCAAAAATTGATTATTTAAGAAGAAGAATTATAAACCATGAAAAATATTTCTGATATAAAAGAGAAGGAGAAAAGTTATGCAACAACTAGATAACACGTGAAAAAAAGTAACTGTTCCCCAAACGTAATAATCTAATAATGATTTGGCCAAATTTAGCAGCAACCAAACACTTCTGATAACTGGAGATCAGTCTTTCACATTGCTGTGGAAGCATTTTGGCCCGCTGTACTTTGCAGTGTAGCTTTAATTCAGACACGCCGTTGGGCTTACAAGCATGAACTTCCCTTTTCAAGGTGCAGCTATAGCATCCCACTAGGGTAAAGTCAGGTCTTTGACTCCAAAACCATCATTTTATTTCTTTTGATCCATTCAGCTTGCTCTTGTGCTTTGGTTCGTCGTCTTGCTGTATAACCCAAGTGTGCTGACTGATGACCGGACATTCTCCTTCAGGATTTTCTGGTAGAGAGCAGAATTCATGGTTTTGTCAATAATCACCCAGCCCCTGAAACAGGAAAGCATCTACCCACCATCACACTACCACCACCACGTTTGACTGCTGATATGATGTTCTTATTGTGGAATGCTGTGATATGTTTATGCCAGATGTAACGAGACTCACATCTTGCAAAAAGTTCCACTTTCAAGTCATCAACCCACTGACCATTATGCCAAAAGTCTTAGGGGTCATCAAGGTACTTTTTGTCAATGTGAGATGAGCAATTGGCGTTATAATCCATTCCAAACTTTCTTTTACATGTCTTCTAGAATTTCTGTTGAGTGTGGCATAGAGTGCTGCTTACTTTAGTTAATTTCACATTGTTGGAAAAGTTCTATGTTTAGATTCAACAGGACTGGCAGTAATCAAGCCCAGGTGTGTTTACTCTAATTGAACCCAATTATAAACAAAATTTGGTTAATAAATAAATAAATATATATATATATATATATATATATATATATATATATATATATATATATATATATATATATATATAACAGGAAATATAAAAATGCATCAAGAATATCTGGCAAAGGGGCTCAAACATCTGGGGGACAAAAAATAAATAAATAAATCAGCTTGTCTTAACCAATCAGGATGCTGCAAAGGCACTTCAATACAGACTGAAAGTATGTGACCTGTGGGTTACAGGCCGACTCTTAAGTGGGTAACTACAGGTCCCTCAGCACTACTTATGAGAGTCCATTAGAACCACAGTGAATGAAACATACTCTCTCACACAGTCTCAACACACATTTTCTTATAGAACACAGCCTGTACCTCAATATTACACATTATTCTTTTATCCTATTATCCTCACTCTGTGTGTGTGTGTGTGTGTGTGTGTGTGTGTGTGTGTGTGTGTGTGTGTGTGTGTGTGTGTGTGTGTGTGTAGTGCTGAGTAAATATAATTTGTCCAGGAAAGGGAACAAGTGTTTTCTTTGCTGTAACATAAATGATAACTGGAACTAACTTGTTTTGCGGACATTCCCCAACATTAAATGTAACAGTAAATGGATTAAAAATATGATGTGTAATTCTTTAATTAATAGAAAACAGCAATCATTGACAAATTGCTGTTATATAATAGGAATAAAACACTTTAAGACATGCTGTTATTGGACAAAAATCAACGTTGGGGTGGTAACAGTAACTCTGCTTTATCACGTCTTCCCATGGTTGATTATTTTCCTATAATGAGATACCCTATTGTGTTTTATTCCTTACAAAATAAAATATATGAGCATTTCACTATCAAGAGGTTTATCCTGGACCAAACAGCTGCCTCCATTTTGGGGTGTATTTTGTCTAAAATTTTATTTCTGCAGTAAATGTAGCAAAAAGAAGATTTCTCCCTTGCACACATGGGCTACACAGCCACATACACTGACATTGAAAGTAGGTATTTAACCACATTACCCAAAGCTGCCATGATGGATGTTAGTGTTTTCCCCAAGGTCAAGGGTCACCCTCTGTTCCCTCAAGGAAGACAGATGAGCATGCATTTTGTAGCCAAACACCTCTCTCTCTCTCTCTCTCTCTCTCTCTCTCTCTCTCTCTCTCTCTCACTCACACACACACACACACACACACACACACACACACACACACACACGTTTTCTTTACCATAGGCGATCAGATTTCCTCTGCCTCCAAGTGTTTTGATGGTAAATGATTAGAAATAGTGTTGCAACATGACCCAATGGTGTTCCTGTAATTATTGTCCATTACGAAAGCAGACACACTAATTTTCTCCTGTCGCAAGAGCCATTATGAAAAAAAAGTGCAAAAACAGAAGCATCAGCCTCTTCCTCTCTACATAATGCATGCAACTTGGAGAAAAAGTACAAGACTGCGTGTGCTACTTTCATGAAATCTATTTAGACTCGTGCAGTAGCACTTTAAGAGTGGAATCATTTCACTTGATGCATATAAACTGGCTGAAGCCTCTAATGGCTTCTTATGGGCTGCTCCTTGGTAGCCGAAACCTTTTTAAATTACGAGATGAGACATTCTTTCTGTCCTTTGTCTCTCCTCTGCTACTCCATCTCTCCTCTCTGTGGCCTTGTCTTAGCTGAGAAAGTAACCTTCATCGTGGAAATGATGGTGCCTGAAGAACAAGAAAGGATACAGTTGCAAACGATTGATTTTGCAACAAACATTATGAATGTGCATTGGAATATGCTGGCTATTCATCACAGCTGTGTAGAAAAAAATGCAGGTTTAAGCACAGGAAATGAGATGGGTGCAAATAATGAATTTGCTTCAGCAACATATAACAGTCCTGTATAGATATGACACATCTCAAGTTATCCAAATATATATGTAATTTAATGAGAAACACTCTAAGAAGACAAATCGGATCAGAGGAAAAAAGTTAAATAAATAGAGGAGAATTACAGTGAAGCTAAAAATGGAATAACTAAAGCACTGTAGAATTCTTAATTCTAACTGGTCAGAAAGTGTTTTCTAAAACAGCACAGCTCTTCCAGCTGCAAGACAAATTACAGGTTTATATTAAGGCATAATACTGTTAATGAACTGTATAACTAAATGTTTGTGGACATCTGACCATCACACCCATACTGTATGGGATTCTTCCCCAAACTGTTGCTACAATGATGGAAGCACAGAATTGTATAGAATGTCTTTGTATGCTGTAGCATTACAATTTCCTTTCACTGAAACTAAAAGGCACAAACTTGTTTGAGCATGACAATGCCCCTGTACATAAAGCAAGATCCATGAAGACTTGGTTTGCCAAGGCTAGAGCGAAAGACCTCAACCCCACCGTACACCTTTGGGATGAACTGGAGTGCTGACTGCATCCCAGGCCTCCTTACCCAACATCAGTGTCTGACCTCACTAATGCTCTTGTAGCTGAATGAGCACAAATCTCCACAGCAAAATCTAAGCCTTCCCAGAAGAGTGGAGGTTGTTATAACAGCAAAAAAGAGACTAAATCTGGAATGGGATGTTCAATAAGAACATATGGATGTAATGGTTAGAGGTCCACATACTTTTGCTGGTAGCAGTTGTTAAGTTGTTACTATACAAGCTTTTATATATATATATATATATATATATATATATATATATATATATATATATATATATATATATATATATATATATATTTGTAATCTTATTAACCTCAGGAAGGAAAAAATAACAGTGGCTGATAGGGAATGATTGTTCATAGCTGTTTTAACATAAGTGATAAGAGTAATTTCCACACAATTACCCGTAACTATAACTGAAATCATGTAATGTTTAATTTTTTCATAAATAAAAACTTAGTGTTGTCAAAGCATTGTGGTCATGAGAGGAAAAAACACTACGGGACACAGTGTTAGGATGGTCACAGTAACACTTCATGTAACTTGGTTGTTGATTATTTTAGGTAAGGTTCTATCCTGAAAAATAAATAAATTCATATTTAATATAAACAAAACACTAAAATAAATTAATTAAGTACTGATAATAATTAAAAAATGAACCCTGTTCCCTGAGAAGGGAACAAGACATGTGAGCTTCAAGCTGTGGGAAGCACCCTCGTGCGTGACTGGTGTCTGAAGCTTGTGTAAAATCATGACTATTTATAGGTCTGCCATGGTTAGGTGATGTGGCAATTAAGCATGTCATGTGATTATAAAAATGCCACCTGTGAACCACACCATCAGCCTTTATTATCTGAAGCAAAGACGCAATTCACAGGCATGCCCCATTATGACAATGTCTCGTTCCCTTCTCAGGGAACAGGGTTACATGTGTAGCCCAGATGCTCCCTTTCAAAGGGAACTCAACGTTGAGTGAGCTTCACACTGTGGGAACAAGATTACCCACTCTGTCATACTGAGGGTATGGCCTGTTCAAAAGATCCAAGCCCGAGGGTCACTGCAAGACACTCAAGCCTGGGCTGCATGTCTAGACTGTAATATCGAATGAATGTGTAAGGTGTAGACCACCCCACCACAGCACACACATCCTGTAAGGGTACCCCTTTGGATAAAGCCTTCAAGGAGACCACTAGTGGAATGAGCCTTTATGCCCAGAGGCATAGCAAGACCACTCGCCTTACAAGTGATAGAAATTGCTTCCACTGTCCAATTAGAGATCCGCTGCTTCAACACAGCATCACCTCTACTGTCGCCACCAAAGCAGACCAGCAATTGCTCTGACTTATGCCACTGGCCCGATTGGTGCACGTAAGGACAGAGAGCCCTTACTGGACACAATAGGTACAATTTCTCTTGTTCCAGTATAAGGAACGGATGAGGGCAGAAACCCTGCAACACTACTGGCTGGACTGCAGACATAGGCACTTTAGGAATATAATCCGGCCTAGGCTTGGCCTTGGCTAATCCAGGGACATAGTTAAGCCAGGAAGGGGCAACACAAAGAGCTTGTAAATCTTCTACTCGCTTGAGAAATGTTAGGGGCAGCAGAAGAGCTACCTTTAGAGTCAGAAGCTCCTCTGAGGCTGATTCTAATGGCTCAAATGTTCTGTAGATGGGCCTCAGCCACCTAGAACCATGTATAAACCTCGATGTTAGAGGATGTTGCCTCACAAAGGCTCCATTAATAGTGGCATGGCTGACCGAAATGGCAGACACATAGACCCTGACTGTAGGAGGAGCCAACCCTGCTGAGAAACATCCTTGTAAGAACTCCAGGACTGTAGGCATTGCGCAGTTTACTCTGTCTAACTGACGTTCCTCACTCCATTAGACAAAAAGTATGAGGAATGGAGGAGGGCAGAAACCTTGCAACACTACTGGCTGGCCATACAGTTTTCTCATGGATGGTGCTCTAGCATTAAACATTGTCTCTACAACCTCAGTTGAGAGACCAGAATCTGAGAGATGGTGACCCTCAGGGGCTAGACCCACAGTATCAATAGTTCCTGCTGAGAGTGACAAATCAACCCTCTGGCTTGAGACAAGAGATCCCTGTGAATGGGAATCTTCCAGGGAGTACAATCTAGGATGGATATTATCTCTGAAAACCATATTCGAGTTGGCCAATAAGGTACTACTAGCAGCAGACGTAGACAGTCTTGGTGAACTATCGCTAGAACTTGAGGGAGCATAGCGATTGGGGGAAAAGCGTACAGACGTGACCTCGGCCACGTTTGCACCATGGCAGCCAGCCCCAATTGTGCAGGAGTAGTGAGGGCGAACCACAGCAGGAAGTGTGTTGAGGCAAACACATCCACTTCCACTTGGCCGAACCTCCACCATACGGACTCCACGACTTGTGGATGGGGCCTCCAGTTCCCGGGCCTCAGCTCCTGCCTGACAGGATGTCTGACCCAACATTCTGGTTGCCCGGAAAGTACATTGCAGTCACTGACCAAAACCTTCCCTCCACCCAGGAAAGAATTAGTTGTGCCTGCCTGCACAGGGGGCGCAAATGTAACCCTTCCTGGTGGTTGATATATGAGACCACCGCTGTGTTGACTGTCACAACTAACACATGGTGACCTCTCAATTGAGGAAGAAAGAATTTCAGGACTAGAAATACAGCCCGCATTTCTAGGCAATTTATATGCCACTCCAGATGAAGGCTGCTCCAGAGACCATGAGCTGGACAGCCATCTAAGACCACACCCCAGCCCATAAGGGAGGTGGGGGTCATTATCGTCTTGTGATATGGAGATTCAATTCAATTTTATTTGTATAGCGCTTTGTACAATGGACATTGTCTCAAAGCAGCTTTACAGAAACATATAAAGACAGGATACAGAGTTTAAATGTGTGAATTTATCCCTAATGAGCAATCTGGTGGTGACAGTGGCAAGGAAAAACTCCCTAAGACGATATGAGTAAGAAAATATGAGTGGAACCAGACTCAAAAGACATCTTCTTCTGGGTAACAACGGATAGTGTGAAAGTAAAGGGAAGTTCATTAGAGTTTTTATATGAAGTCTGTTTTGTTCAACTGATCCACTGTTCACTAAAGGAGACTTGATTACAAAACTGTATGTGGTAATTGTATTTTTAAGGCCATAGCAGCAACCATACTCCCAGCGACCACAGATAAATTGTCCATGTGAAATTGAGGTCCAAAACCATTTCTATGGTACTTCAAGTGGCGCCATCCTCATCAATCTCAGCAATCTCCAGGCTGCATTGCTTGGGGCCATCCTCAGTAGCAGAATGTAGCCTCCAGTTGATGAGAACCCCTACCAGAAGTAGGGCATCAGGATGGATCAGGCAGGTACGGAGAGCAGAAAGGATCAGGATAACTGGGATTGCAGGAGTATCATGTGTAGCTAGACAGCAGGAGAAAGGGAGATTGACTGAAAGAAAGGGAGTGATTGTTAGGTATGTGTATTGTCCCGTAATGGATAAGATAGTGTACTTTGTGTAAAAAAAAGTCTATTCATGGATGCCTTGAGTAAACAAATATGTTTTCAGCCTGGACTTAAACACTGAGACTGTGTCTGAGTCCTGAACACTAAGTGGAAGGCTGTTCCATAACTGTGGGGCTTTATAAGAGAAAGCTCCTGGAACATCCAGTCAGTAAGGTATTACAATAATCCATCCTAGAGGTGACGATAGCATGAACTAATTTTTCTGCATTGTGTAGTGACATATTTTTTATCTTAGCAATATTTATGAGATGAAAGAATGCTATCTTAGTAATATTATCTACATGGGGCATCAAATGAAAGACTGGAGACAATAATCACACCAAGGTCTTTTATTGCTGCACATGATGAAACAGAAAGGCTATCCAGAGTTACTATATAATCAGAAAGCTTAGTTCTAGCTGCATGTGGTCGTAGCAGAAGTACTTCTGTCTTGTGAGAATTAAGAAAGATGAAGTTTACACATTCCTCAACTTCATGACTGTCTGTCATCTGGCTTTGCTGAAACATACAGCTGTGTGTCATCAGCTTAACAGCAGAAGCTAATTCCATGTTTATGATTAATTCGACCCAGAGGTAGCATATATAAAGTAAAAAGCAGTGGGCCTAAAAGAGAACCTTGCAGAACACCAAACTTTACCTCAGTATGCATAGAGAAGTCACTGTTCACCGCTACAAAATGATAGTGATTGGTCAAATAAGACCTCTACCAGGAGAGGGCTGATCCCTCAAAATGCCGCGAGAGTGTGACCCAAGGCTAGAAACCTTAAATAAAATAGGTGCACCCCTAAATTTTCAGAGCATGTAAGCATCACCACGTGACACTGACTACTCTCAGGGGTTTTGTCCTTAGATGAAACCCCTGACTTTTCAGCCACCAGTGAACTGGTCTCATTTGCAATAGGACCAGTGGTATGATTTTGGCTGCTGCTGCCATAAGCCCCAACAGTCTCTCGTAGATATGCTCAATGTCGATAGGAGTGACCCTATGTGTGTTGGGGATAGAAACACCCTCATGATAGTAGAATCCCATATAACCCCTAGAAAAGTTGTCCCTGCACTGGAGAAAGTAGGGTCTTGAGGTTCAACCTGAGCCCCAAGCTCCTCATGTGGGTGAGAACATCTCGATGTTGAATCAACAGTTCCCCAGATCATGCTAGAATTAACGTATCATCCAGATAGTTTAGTACACAGATGCCCTGGAGTTGCAATGGAGCCAGAGCGGCATCCATGCACTTTGTGAAGGTGTGAGGGGATAAAGCAAGACCCAAAGGGAAGAATCCGATATTGGTATGCATTGCCTCCAAATGCAAACCTCAGGAACTTCCTGTGACTGGACAATATTTCTAAGTGGAAATATGCATATTTTTGATCAATTGTCACAAACCAGTCCTTGAACTGAATCTGTGGAATAATAAGTTTTAGCATCAGCATCTTGGACCTGTATGTCTGAAGAACATAATTCCATCTTTTTTGCATTCTAGGTAATAACAGCTTCCTGCACTGACTACTCTTGTGAGCACACCTCTGAACCGGATTTGGGTGGGGGGGCTCTGAACTGGACCTGGTAATCTTTCTCTATGGTGAACAAAACTCATGATGACACATTTGGAAGTAGTTTCCATGCTGCTAGATAGCCTTTTAGTGACATCCACATGCTGTTGGAGGGAAAGCATCAGATTTTCATTGCCCTGTGACAGCTTGCCGTCCAGAGAAGACTGAAAACGGGACAACACTGGCTAGGAGATACCCTACAGTAATACTGGGGGCTAACTGGCCTAGCAAACCCATGTCCCTTGATACTTCCCTCCATGGCACATCAGGACCACGCCTGCTTGGCCTTTATGATCATTCTCAGGCTGCAACTGTGGCTGCCGGGCCCCCTGGTTCTCTGAGGGGGAGGCGGGCAGCAACACTCGCTTCCTGTGCCTCCTGTGCACTAGTGCTTCCTCGACACGAAGGGGAAGGAACTGGCTGTATGCCACCATTTGATGTTTCACCTCATGTAACCTCTCAGCAATGGCGTTAATGGCACCGCCAAACAGGCCGGAAGATTCAACAGGGAGACCTTATCTTTATCCCACATCCCTGAGAGATTTAGCCATAGGTGCCTCTTCGATGCAACCAAGCTACCCAATGAACAGCTGATATGATGGGCCGTTTGCTTGGTTTCCTTGGGAGAAAAATCCATGGTGTGGTGAAGCTCCGCCACTGCCTCAGGCCCAATTCCCTTCCTTGTTGTCAAGCTCACTCAGCAGGTCTGCTTGGTAGGCCTGCAACATTGTATGCAGTGACCCACAAGCAAGACCCACTGCCACATAGGTTTTGCCAATCAATGCTGAGGTGATCGTACATGGCTTGGATGGCAAAGCTGGACCCCCTAAATATCCAGTTTTCTGCAGTGTAAGGGAGATTTATTTTCACTGGAGAGATCGCTCGCTCAGCCTGCCATGAGCCACTTCTTCTTCCTTGGGCCAGTCTATATTACGTTTTTCTACTGCCCTAGTAATCACTTCAAGTAGCTCTGTATATGGTTTAGAGCTGTTCTCTGTTTTTTGTGCAGTGGCTCCCCCCTCTGGCTCCTCGGAATCAGAGAGGGTGTTTTGGCTTTCCATAACAGAAGGAGGAGTCATGATGCGAGCTCCAAAATCTGGCAGAGAGCCAGACTCGGACGACAGAGCAAGATATAGAGCAGCGCTTGTCTCCGCCTCCTCTTTCAGATCCATATGAGATCCCCAGGACCTGAGCTGGCTGGCTGCCTCTGCAGCCTCTGCAAGACTCTGAAATCCAACTCCCTTCGGCTGAGCGAGCCACGAGCAGAGCTGCCTGATTGTAAAGTGCTCACAATGCGCTCACTCAGCCCCCTCAAGGGTAGCATGCTCCACTCCCAGACACTTCACACAGAAAGTGTGTCCATCCCCCCATAATAAAACGAGGGCAAGGCATGACACACTTCCTGAATTCTCTCTCACTCATACTTTTCTTTTTTTCAGGGACAGAAAAGTAAAGAGAGTGGAAATTAAGAGATTTTTGTCAGCTTTCACACAAAATGACTGACATGCAGTCTTGTTGAAGATCATAAGGCTGACGGTGTGGTTCACAGGTGCCATTTTTATAATAACCACGTCACCTGACCACATCACCTGACCACAGCAGGCCTAGGTGTGATTTCACACAAGCATCAGATACTGCTCATGCGCGAGGGAACTTTCACAGCATGAAGCACACGCAACGTTGAGTTCCCTTTGAAAGGGAACAACTGAACAATTTTGGGGGGGAAATGATAAATAAAAGAATTTCATTGTGCCAAATTCAGTCTCAGAGCACTTGGTTTCACCACGCAGCTTTGCCCTTATTCTGTTACGTTATACCACTATTAGGTAAAGTGAATACAGCTGTCTTGTGCTAGGATAATTTCTTTATAGGTACTGACACCGGCAGAGTAAATGTAGCAGCAGCACTTTGCTGAGCCTTTCATCTGTGAATAATCGAAGCAGACACCTGCAGCAAGGTAATCCCACTCTGTCTCTTCATCTCCGTCTCTCTCTACAAGGTGCGCTGAAGCTTTTATATCAATAAAGTGGCTGGAGATTAATATTAATGCAGCTCTAATATGAGCAGCGAGTATGAGGATGATGAAGCACAGCAGAGACGCAGAGTCAGTATTGTGCTGTTACACTGAAATACCTGAAGAAAGCATTCAATGCTTGTATGATTAGGGCTATCTGAGTGAAAAAAAGGATTGCTACTCAACCATATATACACACCTCAATGGCAAATTCATAAAAAATTCCAAGTCAATTTGTAATAAACGTGTAAGTACATATATATATAGATATACAGATGTACAGATATATGTAGGAAGTATGTATATCTGCAACATTACAGCATGGCTTGTTACACTATTAGGGCTGCACAATATGTTGAAATGATCAAAATATTGTAAATGTACATATTACGATATGCATATTGCAAGGACTTGCAATAAGTGAATGATTTTAATACTTCAAAGAGTTCCAAAAGTTTTAGGCAACACAGATAGCAGGGTATGCTGTCCTTTCTTCAGAAAAGCATGAAATGTACGTTGGTTATATAATTTTCCTTTTTAATATATATATATATATATATATATATATATATATATATATATATATATATATATATATATATATATAAAATACACATTGATTTTACACACATATGGCATTATCATATAGTATATCACATAATTGTACAAGTTATCACATTTTTCTTTAATATTGTGCAGTCCTATACAGTATATGACCAAAGGTTTGTGGACACCTGACCATGACACTCAGATGTGTGTGTTGAACATCCCGTTCCAGATTTTATCCCCATTTTTGCTCTTATAATAACCCCCACTCTTCCGGGAACGCTTTCCACTAGATTTAGGAGTGTGACTTTGGGGATTTGTGTTCATTCAGCCACAAGAGCATTAGTGAGGTCAGGAACTGATGTTGGGTGAGGAGCCCTGGGGCATTCCAGTTCACCCCAAAGGTGTTCAGTGGGGTTGAGGGCAAGGCTTAGTGCAGGACATTCAAATGCTTCCACTCCAACTTTGGCAAACCATGTCTATATGGAGCTCACTTTGTGCAAGGGGCATTGTCATGCTGGAACAGGTTTGGGCCTGCTAGTTACACTGAAGGTAAATTGTAAAGCTACAGCATACTAAGACATCCTATACAATTGTGTGCATTCAACTTCGTGGCAACAGTTTGGGGAATGTGTAGGGTAGTAGTTAAGTTAAACAGCTAACTAGCAAACTTTATAGCAATGTGGACACATAATAGAAGGTGCAAACAAAACAACAATACCCTTTGCACCTGATTTATTGAAGGTCTGACAAACCTGATAGCATCTGCAAAAAAAAAAAAAAAAAAAAAAAAAAAAAACGGTCTAAGCTGATTTACTAACAGTGTCCAATGAGGTTTCATATCTTTCATTTGAAATAGAAAAGTTGTCCATTTTGTGTTTTTATTGAATATATTAGGACATTTGTACCTTAGGGTCCAAATCAAAAAAGGACTGCATTTATGTCTCATGTCATAAACAGAATCCAGAATCCCTCACAACATCCAAACATGGACACCCAGGACTGCACTTCCCAGCATACACATTCATTTCCCCATTGAAGTTCACCTGATTTGCACACACCTGGACTCAATCACACTCACACACATAAATAATCAAGACACACCATAACTGGAGCTTTGTTTCTTGATGGACCAAGCCTTTTGATTCAGTGTTTGTTATTCTCTGTTTTATGGTCTCATTCTGACATTAATTCTTGACATTAATTCTTATTTTGTCACTGATCGCCTGACCTTGAGCTGTTTTTGTTTTTTTGTTTTTGTGTGTGTGTGTGTGTGTGTGTGTGTGTGTGTGTGTGTGTTTATTTGTTTGTTTGTTTTTGTTCTCTGTTTTCTGGGTTATGTTTTAGATTTCTCTGCTTGATTTTCAAGAAAGACATTTACCTGCATTTGCAACTGTTTCTGGCAGCTGTCATTGTGCAAATCAACCCATTTTCCTGTGATTTATTAAGCCTGAAATGCAATTAGTATGAGTAAAAGGTCAGTATTAAATTTGAGGAAGTCTGTTTTTCAACAGATTAAGACAAAACTAGAACGCTTATAGTATGTCTGAATAATAAGGACATTTTTCTAAACTATGCCTTAGTATCTGAAAGCAATCATGATGTTTGTCAAAATGGGTAGTTATTATTGTTGCAGAAAAGTTGGTTTCATATTAGATTTTGGCTATGCATTCAGTAGGTAAACAGATTACTTGAAATAGCTTTCATTTAGCTTAAAAACCAAACGTATTTTGAAAATTGGTGTTACTTGATATTATTTGAGTTTCAGCTTCATTTGAACTTTCATAGAAATATGAGCAAAAAATCTCACTTGCTTTCTGGCATCATTCATGCAATTATTCTTTGTAAATCAGCCGAAAAACACCCACTAACCAATTCAATACCCAAATTTGTACAAATTATTTGAGATTGTGTTGAGTCAGGGCCTTAATGTAGCTACATAAAAGTATGTGGATTTAGTGCTTTGTATTACAAAGCAGTAAAATACAGAACATAGAAAAACTTTAATGGAGAGAATTTTAATGTCTGGAAACTGCTTGAAAATAGAGAGAAACTTTTTTATGACATAAATTGCAAATCTTTATTTACATAGCACTTCAAATTGAGTGCAACATCTTGTGTGTTACATAAAAATTAAAATTAGACAATGAAATAAATCAATATATTAAGAACAAATTTAATACAACCACTAAATTAGTAAAACAATTTAAGGAAAAGCCAGTTAAAAAAAATTCTGGATTTAAACACATTTACTGAAAAGTTTATGATAGCCATTGGAACACTGTTTAACTGTGCCGCTTGGATGTTTGGATTGTTTTCCAGCTAGCTCTGGATAAAATCAGCTGCCTGTTGAATAAATGAGCATTCGTTGGTCATTCAGTGATGCAGTGTTTACATGCACAGCACATGTACACACACCTACACACTTTCTTATCTTTGTGCCTTCACACACGCTCACACAGGGGCACACATTACTAAAGCCCAAGATCTGGCCTTGGATAGAGTATGCGGTCTTCACCTTTCATTCTTTGGAACAGCAAAGATAACAGAAAATAATGTTTCAAATGTTATCCTTCATCAGATAGCACTAACAAATACCCCCCCCTAGTGTTCCCCCCCTCTCTATAGCACCTTCCCTGTCACTTTTATCCCAGCCTTTAAAGCACTTGGATTCCTGAATAGAACCTGAACTCGGGGGGGAATACACACAGACAACTCGCACATAAATGCATAACACAGGCATTGTGTGTAAGGTGTACCTGAGCTGAACAGAGTGCATGTTTAATGAATTGATCTGTGCACATGGTGTGAAGGCAGATAAACAGAACCATTATCCACTCTGTGGTAGCTGTGAGACATGAGTCTCCAGTGTCAATGCTTTGTAACAGTCAGACATAAAGCGGTTTTCATACACGGGAGAATCTTTAGGACAGACTTTTATGGTTTCTTAGTAACATGACAAGCTGCTTCTTTGCCTTGTTAACTTTGAGAGAGAGTAAAAAAGAGGCTGGTTCCATTAGAGCTGCTGTAATATAAGTCATAACAGTAACCAATTTGTTTCACTAGGTATAACTATAAATGGATACAAAAGTATGATGTTTACGGTATTATGAATCTTTATGCATCATTTATGATGCATTAATATCATATATATATATATATATATATATATATATATATATATATATATATATATATATATATATATATATATGATATTAATGCATCATAAATTCATTTAATAGATTATGATCAATAGGACGTGTTACTAGTGCTGTTATTATGATACATGTAGTCCTATAGGCAATAATAATAATAATAATAATAATAATAATAATAATAAAAGCTCAGCAATGTGCTATAGACTGTGGAGGGTTGTAAGTTCAAATCCCCTGAAAGAGAGCTACTTTTAGTCCTTTGTGCAAAACACTGAATTTAAAATAAAGATTTTATTTTATTTTAGTTATTTTTATATAATATATTTATTTATTTTATTACATGAAAACTATTATCTTTTATAATATATTTATATATTTTTTAAAGAAATATTTTAGTTTATTCTGTATTTCTGTGGTAGGTCTCTTTAGAAAAAAAAACACAACTATCTACTACTTAAAATATTTTATTCAATTGTATTTATTTATTTCTCTACTTTGCTTCTAAATGGTATTTGACAAACGCATCTACCAAAAACCCAAAATAAATAACCCAAAATTAATATTTAATTTAATTTAATTTAATTTAATTTAATTTAATTTAATTTGTTGTATTTGTTTGGTATTTCTTGTAAGTGGTTTTGGCTTTCTGAACCATATTTGGAAAAATTCAACATATTCCTTCCAAAGCAACAACAACAGCAACAAAATGTTTGAATTGTACATATTCTTTCAAATATCAGATACATGAGAACAAATTTGGCTCACAGAAGCTTCCTGCGCTCTCGGATGTCTGACTCATCCATCTTTACTGTATGACTGAGCAACATGGCAGAGGATCAAGTGATTGCAGAGGGTCTGGTATTCAGTGATTCACATTCATGAAGCCTTTAATAACAGCGTGTTTATACTGTAAATGTGGATTAATTGGATCTGAAGGTCTTGTGCTATGAAAGCATGATATCTGGAGTCTCTTTATGATCCAAAGAAACTTTCACTAAGCCATGTCGAAAACATATCTATCTAATTTCACATTTGGAAAAAAATGACCAGTGTACTGACTGGAATGGATGAGATGAGTAAACAGTATTGTGTTAAAACTCCTAACACTCAGCACCTCAAAGTGGGCGAAGAAGCCATCGTGATTGATCGCCCTTGCCCGCTCGCGAGAAAAGCACAATTTTCCACCTAGCTGCAAAACAATAATTCATGACGATGCCCTTTGTGCGATAGGAAGCTGTTAGTCGTACAGGTCTCGGGCGCTAAAATGATGTTGATAAATCTGCACGGGGGGCAGGTAACTACTTTAAAACCTCGTCTCGATTAGTCTGCTGCTGTCTACTCCCTCCCACTCCATGAGCCCTAATCATATCAGGTACTGTGGTGGGGATTGGAGCACATCCACAATGATTCAAAAGCAAAGAAGTGTACTGACAGCTTTCTCTGTTATCTTTTAGGATTTAAAGTTTTTTTTTTCCCTGGATATAACAGCAACAGCCTAACATACTGTCGTGAAATATCCCGTAAACATTTTCCCTTCATCTTTTCTTTCATTTTTTGCTTCTTTAATGCTGACCTTTTATACAGAGGCATTATAGAAAACTTGCACTCACAAGCATCATGTATCATGTCGTAATGGCATGTCACCGAGCACCACCAAATGCATGTTTGTATACTCCGCCCCCCCTTTTATCTCCACATCTCCTGATTAGGACGAAACTAATTAACTCCCAGTCTATAAACTGGCGGTTCGCAAATCCTTAGTCTTTTGTTTTGAGCTGTCTGTGTAGTGCTTTGAAAGTCACAGGAGCAAGTGAGTCAGTATCACAAGATGAAGCTGAGGTGGATATCATGCACATGTACACACACACTCTTACACTTACACACTGTAGTGGCATGAAGCTCAAGTTGTGCCACAATGCCTGGTTGATACACACTTTGATATTACTACCACTATTTAACTCTGAATAGGTTCTCCAATTTGTGCCCTGCGATGGATTGGCACCCTGTCAAGGGTGTACCCTGCCTTGTGCCCGATGCTCCTTGGGGTAGGCTCCAGGTTCCCCGTGACCCTGAAGAAAAGGATAAGTGGTATAGAAGATGAATGGATGGATGGATGGATGGATGGTTCTCCAATTTGGAATTATCAGCAATTGAGGGTTAAGAGCTTTCATTTTTCAAGGACCCAATACTGAATTCCTATCAGGAGCTGAACAAATTTTTCATCTGAACTATAACACGCACAAACCTGCATAAAGGATTCTGAAATTTTCTATGTTTCTGACAAATGCCCCCTGTCATTTGGCCTCATATATCAATCTTTTACTAAAGTTATATGTAAATCAAACTGAACCTGAAACTGAAAAAATATCTGCTGGATTTACAAAAGTTTCAGAAATACTGATTTTCTTCATACTTGCATGTGTATGTTGATGAATGCCAATCACCTGTAAATTACCAAGTTTGTGCACAGCACAGATGATTTGTATGAAGTGATGACTACAAAACTCCATAAAAGTTAAAGTGCACAGGCATCTGTGAGCACAAAATTATCAGGGTGAAGCCAGAAAAATTGAAGTAGAAATAATTTTGACTCCCTACTATGCCAATAAAAATTATCCATTAATCTAATTCAATAATCCATCCATCTATTTTCTGTACCACTTTTTTAAATTAAATTTTTACTTTTCCAGTTTCATTTTTATTGAACATTTCTGCTGCACATTTCTGCTGAACATTTCTGCTGAACTAAACAGTTCTGCTGGACATTTCTGCAAAACATTTCTGCTGAACATTTCTGCTGGACATTTCTGCTGAACTAGACATTTCTGCTGAACATTTCTGCTGAACATATCTGTTGAACATTTCTGCTGAACTAAACATTTCTGCTGAACATTTCGATGTTGAATGTTTTGAATGTCCAAAGTGTTCAATGTGTTGAATGTCCAAAGTATTTTTGGAATTAGTATACAGTGTCAAACTTTTCTAATGTGTGCAAACAGTTTAAATCTTGTATTGAGCTTTTACAATAATAATTATAATAGATTCTAATAATGTGGTGAAACTTTAGGAAAAAGAATCTTCAGAGACATATTCTATAACCATCAGGAAAACATGTTTGATGCTTCACAAATCCCTGGTTGTGACTTTAATGAACGTGTTGTGATAAAACAAGTGCACTCATCTTTCCTGAATTCCTGTGCAGGTGGATCTCTGATTAGCATCACATTATGCTACAGTATGTTACATCTGTTTAAGACTCCAGTCCAGCATGAATACAGCTCCCTTGGGCAAATCACTCTAAATGAGAATGTGCGCCTATACGCAACGTGTTTTTGCGTCACCTCCTGACACTATTCCGGCTCTTCTTATCACAAATGTTTCCTCGTTCCTCCCTGCCAGACACGTTTGGCAATTTCAGCATCCTCCATTGACACGTTAAATTATTTAGCTTTCTTATAACAACAAGCGGGCTGGCCAATTATTATTTCAGTTAATATGAAATTTAGAAAGCTTAAATAAAGAGGGAACAATGCCAAAAGCATAATGTGATTGTGTGATTTTTTTTTTTTTTTTGTAAAATAAAAATGTCTGCTTGGTTTCTCTCCACACAGATATATCTTTGTGTTTCATTCTTTTTTCCCTGGAAATGGTGAACTGAGTGCATTTGTGGCCACATTAATTCACAAAACTCATTTATCGGAGCTTCTATGATGTAGTTTACTGCTGAATTACCCTTTACACAATATAGTCTTCCTCAACTGTTAAGCAGTTGAATGAACATTCAGAATCATAAACTTGACAACTCTGGCACAGATGAGCAAATTTTATTTAAACCTAAAGGCTAGCTAATAAAGGCTGCTGTTGTAACACTGTGTATTGTGACTCTAACAACAGAATCATAAGAATTCACATGAAATCTTATGAAGAGTTAAAATTAGGATAGGGACAGGGTAAGTAGTTAGAGCTTTTCTTATGACTACATTTATAATAATGCCTAAATCTTCATATACTTGATTCAAGAAAAGGATAAAGCACTTGGAGGGGTGCTTTTATAGGAAAATAATTAACAACGTTGAGTCATGAAGCACAGTAACTCTTGCCACCCCAAAGATTATTTTCCAGCAACAGCATGTCCTGAGGTGTTTTAGTCCTCTTATACATCAGCTATTTGCCAATGCTATTGCCAATTTCTATTTATTAAATAACAACACATGTTTTTTGCTCATTTACAGCTACATTTAATGTTATCGAACATCCATCAGACAAGTTAGGTCCTGTTATCACTTACATTATAGCAGCTTTAACAGTCATTCCGTCAACAGCCATCCCTTTTTTCTTTATCTTGAAGTAAAACAGCTTGTCATTTTACAAAGAAAGTCAGAAAGCACAAATTCCTCCATCCTGTAAACAAAGTTACAGCTTTGTCCATCTCTGACTCATTCTAAAAATGCAAAATAAACAATTCTTTCAAGAAAATGGGGGGGGGGGGGGGCTCTGAAGGTGTGCTGTGGCATCAAGACATTAGCAGCAGATCCTTTAAGTCCTGTACGTTGTGAGGTGGGGCTTCCATGGATCAGAATTGTTTGTCCAGCACATCTCACAGATGCTCAATCGGATTGAGATCTGGGGAATTTGGTGGCCAAGTCAAGACCTTGAACTCTTTGTCATGTTCCTCAAACCATTCCTGAATAATTTTTTGCAGTGTGGCAGAGCACATTATCCTGATGAAAGAGTCCACTGCCATTAGGGAATACCGTTGCCATATAAAATATGTTTGTTATGAAATATTTAAAATGGTTAAGGTTAGAGCAACAGGAACGGCTACACTTGAACATGTGTGTGAGACACTGAAATTGTAAGAAGAGCGACAACCTCTAACACAACCTATTTATAACTATTTGTAACTTTACATATGGGTTGAGAGAGTTAAATTTTTTTATGTGTACCTTCTCAATGACTGTGTGTGTGTGTGTGTGTGTGTGTGTGTGTGTGTGTGTGTGTGTGTGTGTGTGTGTGTGTGTGTCAGTGCTATTATTGAGTACAATTGAGGGTTGTTTCCCATTATTATAATCGATAGGCCTTCAGGGCCACATATTTTTTTTCCTGTCCGAAGTCATATTAATTGGAATTGCACTTCTTCAGTTTTAATCAGTGTCTACATTCTTAAATTCAGTAGGAATCATCAGAGTCAAATTTATTTTTGCAGAAATGCTAGGCATGTGTATTAATACTAACCTATTTATATACAATACTGTAGTACTACTACTATACTGTAGTTTGAAAAAAAAAAAAAAAAAAATATATATATATATATATATATATATATATATATATATATATATATATATATATATATATATATATATATATATAAAAGCTGGCAAGAATCGTTTCATTGTTAAATAAGTCATTCATGTCTTTTTATTGAGTGGATTATTTATTTTATTTTTTGATGTTTATTTATTGAAGTATTAATATATCTGTTGAAAAATGTATTTATGTATGCATTTATTAAACAATATATTGAAGGATTTAATGGCATATTTAATAATAAATATATTTTTTCATATATTTAGCACTCTCCATTAGAAAGGAAAAATATTTTGTGAAATACAAATTTTACTCATTCTCTCTCTATGTTGCTTTATGATCTAGGGCGATATCTGGGTACTAATCCCCCTGGGTCTATGAGGCTCAAGGCCTGAGCTGCGATCAGCCTGGCAGGATTGGCACCATCTCCATGCCATGTGGTTAACCCGGCGTCCCTCGGGGCGCTTTTTCGTGCTCACCAGGCTGCTTTACCTCCTGCACAGGTGGCCTTTCGAGCCTGCTATCCTCCTCGTTTTAGAGCTCAGGTCTCCCAGCAGGATCGAGAGGGCAGAGGGCACCCTCTGGCATGCCTGACAAACATGCTGGTTAACTCGCCATGCCAGTTGGTGCATTAGTTTGATTGGATGTGTCGGTGTTGCTTGAGATTTGGAGGTTTGAGTCAGTTTCGTAATACGATAATGGACAAAATCTGTACCTCTCATGTGCAATAGATAATTCCTGATCCTGTGTGTTTGTGTCTATGGAGGGTGCTATAGGATTGTCTACATGTCTACAGTGTGTTTTTTATTTATTTATTTATTTATTTTTTATCTATACACTCACCAGATACTATATTAGGTATAACTAGTAATAATACTTTGCTTTTAGAAAAGCCTCATGGATTACACAAGGTGTTGGAAACATTTGCTTTCAATGTTGTCGTGATTTCATCACATTGCTGCGGATTTCTCAGGTGCACATTCCTCCTGGTGCTTTGTGACATGTAATGCATGCGGTGAGCAACAATACACAGATCGGCTGTGGTATTCAAACGTTGCTCGATTGGTAATATGGTGCCCAAGGTGTTCCAGAAAACATTCCCAACACCATTACATCACTACCAGCAGCCTGAATAATGCTGTTGATGCCAAATTCTGATGCTACTATCAAGAGATTGATCAGAACAGGTGACATTTTTCAGAAGGTTTGGGTTCCTGTCAAGGTTTTCTGAGATATCTTTCTGTTCACCATGTTTGTAAAGCATGGTTATTTGAGTCATCATAACCTTCCTGTGCAGGTTTACAGTACAGGTGTCCTAATAAAATTGGCTGGTGAGTGTATGTGATTGAAAGTGTACTTAAAGAGGAAGATATACTGTGTGGGTGGGTATCATGTGTATGCACATACCATATATGTTAAAGCTTGAGTGTATGAGCTCTGTCTATCTATGGCACCACCCCAGGTCCTGCAGAACGTGCAAACTGGTGCTTATTGGAACTGATCTGCATGCAGACAGCTAAATCAGAATGAACTGACCTATTTCTTTACTCAGTGCCCTGGGAATAGGCAGATATTAACCAATCAGAGTTGATGTCACCGAGTGAGTTTACCACACTGAAGTTGGCTTGCTTCAGTAGATACATATTATCACGTATGAGAATGGGTGGTTGGGAAAGTTGTACCGCTCCAATAACCACACCCATACCTACTGATGTGGTTAGCGTTGTTTTAATTTTTTCCCCCATCCATCTTTCTTGCCATTTTTTTCTTTTCTCTATCTCCCTCCCTCTTGCTCCCTCTTCAGAGGCACCTAATTAAGAAAGCCTGACTCATTTACATGGCTATGTTTGATCTAAATTACACTCCAAACCGCACCAAATTAGGATCATCTGTGAATGTGAAACACTCACTCTCCTCCCTCTCCTTTCTCTAACTCTCGCGCTCTCTTGCTCGCATTCTCTCTTGCTCTCTCCCAGCGTCTGTTGGAACAGGAGTAGGCTGCTGCTTGACTCTGGGGGGCACATGTTCAAATGATGAGAGGGATTATGGGTTTTAGTGTTCTCCTGAGACCTGAAACACACACACACACACACACACACACACACACACACACACACACACACACACACACACACACACACACACACACCACACATACACATACAGTACTATGGGGGGAAAAAAGTTGAGGACAATTACCTCTGGATCTGGTTCTGGTCCTGTCCTGCAACAATCCCTAATGAAACAGAGCAGGGATTTGAGGCCAGGTCATTCCAGGACTGATGTTCCATGCTCACAAACACACACACACACACACACACACACACACACACACACACACACACACACACACACACACACACACACACACACACACACACACTTACTTTCTCTCTTTGAGAACATTGAATTCAGTCTTGATTGTTTAAAACAACCCACCAATGATCTGCAGAACTTTAAAAAGAGTGCTTATTTTATGGAAATTAAGTAAGGATTAAAATGCAATGGGGTCATGCTGTTATAGGAAAATAATCAACAACAGGTTGAGGTGATAAAGCGGAGCTACTACACCCTAAAGTCGTTAATTTTCCAATAACATCATGTCCTGAAATGTTTATATCCTCTTTACCAACAATTACAATTTTAATCACCAATGACACACTTTTTGGGGACAGGGTAGGTTGGTGGTTAGCACTTTTGCCTCACACTTTTGGGGTTGGGGGTTCAAATCCAGCTTCTACCCTGTATGTGCAGAGTTTGCATCTTCTCCACGTACTTCGGGGGTTTCCTACGGGTACTCTAGTTTCCTCCCCCAGTTAAAGACATGGGTTGTAGACTGATTTCCATATTGTGTGAATGTGTGTGTGATTGTGCCCTGCAGTGGTTGGCAGCCCATCCAGGGTGTCCTAAGCTTTGTGCCCAGAGTTCCCTGGGATAGGCTCCAGGCTCCCCCACAACCCTGTATAGGACATGCGGTATGGAAAATCAATGGTTGGATGGACACACTTCTTATTCATTTATAGTTACGTTTAATGTTGCAAACATCCATGAAACAACATTCCTGTTCCTTTTATCACTTACATTATAGCAGCATTATGTGCTCTGTCCTAAAGATTTGACTGTTATGAAGTGTTGACTCCTTCAATAAGACATATATTTTAAAAATCTTTTTAAGAATGGTTCTGGTTGATATTAGAGGTGTGCAGAGGGACAGGGACACTTTAAAATTGTGCTCAGATATAAAGCTTGTGTGACAAAGAAAAAACACATTCTTTAACATTAACTCATTCATTCTTAGTTAATTTAGGGTAGTTGTTGTTTTAATTTTTGGGAAATAGTACCAATTAATGTTTGTTAGAAAATACCGCAGGCAGGTGCAAACAAAAATGCTAACTGTGCTAGCATTTCTGACCCCCCTTATGGCTATTTAGAGCATTAATCGATACACATACTGTCATTATGTTACACCCCTACACTGTATGTGTGTATTTGCCAAAATCCATCCAAATCTCCTGACCCATCATATGGTGAGTTTAAACCACCGAGTGACAAACATCTATATGCTCTGAATATCAGCTTCCAACAAAGAACCTCACTGAAGGACACGAGGCCACGAGCCAAAATCATCCGCTGATATCTGCTGGAAACATCACAATATAACCGTGACCATCATGACACAAAACTCACATAAAGCGTGCATTACACAAGGCATAACAAGCTCAATAAACGTTCCATTTGTAATTTCAATAAACGTTCCAAATGTTCTATTTGTCATTTTAGCTTCAAGAGGCAAGACAGTGCTCATAAAGGGGCTCCGGTACAGCACAGGGAAAGTGGTGTCTTCGTTTTCTGTAAAAGTTTGCACGTTATTTTACATGCCAATAACAATAGACCTGGGTATGCGCCAAGAAATGATGGCGCCTTCCAGCAAGAAGGATTGTTTACTTACTGTGAGGCCCACTAATAATTTTGTGTCCCCACTCTTTGGCATCACATGTCTTCAATCTATAAAGCATCTATAAAACCAAAGAGGTTTTTCGTAGGCTGTGGTAAAGGAAAGAGGCGAACAATAAACCTGATGATCCCTCGTCTTTGTTTCCACTTTGGTGTGGACAGAGGCTCTGTTGGACCCCAAAGTCCTGGGAATAAATAGCAAGTATTTAGATATTACTGGTTATTTGAGTTACTGTAGCCTTCCTGTCAGCTTGAACCAGTCTGGCTATATTCCTCTCATCAACTGTTTCCATCTGCAGATTTGCTGCTCTTTGGATGTTTTTGTTTATTTTTCACATCATTCTATGCAAACTCTAGAGACCATTGTGGGTCAAAATCCCAGGAGATCAGCAGTTTCTGAAATACTCAACCTGCCTGGCACTGATGACCATGCCACTGAGGTTTGATGTGAACATTAACTGAAGCTTTTATATATTGCACTACTACCACATGATTGACTGATTGGATAATCAGATGAATGAACAGGTGTACAGGTGGAACTAGTAAAGTGGCCAGTGAGTATAGATATGTTTGTGTACAATGTTATTGTTGGCCATAATTGTTGGACATGGGAGGCTCCAGAGCACACAAAGAGAATACATCTGGTTCAACAGAGGATTAGTGTGTGTGTCTGGTAGGTGGAATAGGCACAGGTTGACTCTTCTCTGTAGAGAATGCCTCCTGTAATCAGAGATAACACCTGAAATAAACACAGCAGTTTGGATGCAGGCCATTCCAGTTTAATAAGCAGCCAGACAAAATGCTTCTTCCAGCTGGAGTGATGTAAAACGGAGAGTCAAAAACTCAATATGTCAGCATATACATTTATGTGTCCGTTTTCATGTCAACTGAAATATTATTACAAAATCCTTGAAGCAAGAGTGTTTTTTATCTCTCGTCCACTACACTCATTAACTGGGACTGTTTTTTTTTTTTTTTTTTTTTTTTTTGTAGCCAGAGGCTACAAGGAGCCATCACAGAGCCAGAGAGTGACAGTGTGAGTCTCGATTTCCAAACTGGCCGTGGAACAGAGACGGACGCTGCTCTGACCCTGATACCAGCGGCCCCGAGGGCCAACAGCACCAAGCTCCTGCTCTATGCTAATTAATTACCATTGGCATCTTTAGCGATGCGTGTCAGCTCAGATTTGGGATATCAGTCTGTTATATGATCAAACTGAGTGCCGGGCTCACTGCACCAGGGACTTCATTCACAGGAAGTCTACGCTGCCTAGTCGGATGGTGGCACATCAGATTATTACAGATTTGTTTATGACAAATACAGTGACTGCACTAGAGCATTACGCTTGCTAATGAACAGAGTTTGAGTGGAGAGCAGATCCCATAAATCAGATACTGCACATGGCTGATTTGTCCTAATGCTGTTTGTGCTCTCGGATTGATTTTATCAATCGCCTTTACATAAACATAATCAAATCATTCAGGACATGCTGTCAATAGCAAAACATATCATAAACAGTAGTACACTAGATGGAGTCGCAATTTGGAAAAATGCCATTTAGCAATGTTGATGATGATCATGAAGGCGGGATCAGGTTTACACTGGTTTGAAAAGAGATGCAAGTGATGTCATGAAGCATGAATAATAAACGTGAGGTTTGTATAGCCGTCTTCTCCCTCCTTGTCTAATGGGATGTTCAATAAAGCCATGTCTCAGGACAGGTTGAGGTGTGGGAGTAAAAAAAAATTATGTTGTGGGCTACTTTACTCTAAATGGCCAAACGTTTGTGGACACTTGACCATCACAGCCATAAGCGCCCACATGATATGTTGTTTTTTTTCTTGTTTTTTTTTTTTTTTGTTTTGTTTTGTTTTTTTTGTTTTTTTTGTTTGTTTTTTTTGTAAATGAACAACAGTCTGTAAAACAAAAAAATGTCCAATGAGCAGCAGTTCTTCAGGTTCTTTACAGCTGTGGTGAGCAGAAAAGCATCTCATTTACATTATTTAACATTCACTTGCATTTACTTTATGTATATTTTTATGACTACATATAGGAAAACTTTGTATTGAATTCTTCAAACTGTTATTTGACGCTACTTTTCAATGTCTAAATGTATCAATATGCTCCCAAATGTTTAAAAACAAATCCAATTATTATACTTATTAAAGATTATGCAAACATTTAACTTAGTTTTACCTTATAAAAATTACCTAATGTTATTTACATGCCAGTGGATGTATTTGATAAGTTTTAAGCCAAAATATTACTTAAAATCCTGAAATAAAATACAAATGTATATATCAAGTTGAAAAGTTGTCTCTGTTTGTTTTGACTATACTTACGGTCAAAATATCTTAAAATCACAGCATTCTGAGATACAAGCTTATAATTTTAGGGTCTCAATATATCCTCTAATTTCTTAAATGTTGCAACAGGGGTTACATGAATATAGGCTGGGTTTTCACTTTTTTCTAAGCTGCTAAGAAAATCTGCCTAATGACTAAATATATTTTAAAAAGATAACAAATGTTGACCACTTAACTCTTATCTCTCACATAACCTTTACTATATCAAGCTTTTCATAAAACTTACTGTAGGTTGTGCATGATTGGAGTCCAGTCTATTCCTTTCTTCTTCTTTTTTTTTTTTTTTTTTTTTTATATATATGTAGGAAGCCTATATGATCAAATTATCACAATAGTGCAGGGGAATAGAAGATGTCTTATCCTTTCAATTGACCAAGACACATGCAAATTTAGATTCTTAAGGATCTAAAATTACTGTTAAAAAAAAACAACACTGGAGCCATAGAGATTGACATGTCCCAAATCCATCCAGAGACATTTATATGACATCTTCTATACTGTGCTTTTTTTGATAGGAAGCAATCAGTGGCTTAGCACACACATGAAAAGTATCAATGTAACGTTTGGAAATCACATTGTACGTCATAACTCTGACTTCACCTTATTTCCAGTGGATGTTTATTATAATCCATACAGTCATTTAAGCCTAGCTCAGAGTGCTATTTCACTGAATGTTATGGATCAATCATTCTAGCTGAAAAAGGAGAGGTATGTTGCATCTGTATTCTTTTAAACTATACTGTTTAACAAAAGCCTGGCATTACTGCTATATTTGGGATTCTGGACTCGGAATCTGGAATCTGGAATGGACTTTTTAGGTGGATATCTTCCCAAAGCCACAGTAAGGACTAAATCAAGAGATTGAAACATATGGAATGGGTCAAATCTGAATAATTTAGTCATCAGTGAATGACAACAATAAATGGAAGAATGGGGTAATTGTCTCTGACAGCAAAATGAGCCCCCCAAATTTTGTTAAGCCTCATTAATTTTGGAGAAAAGAAATCCAGAACATCCTATGCATCAGTGTACAAGTAAGAAAACATGTAAAATTCATTCATATTAAAGTGCAACTGTCAGGGGATATCAAGTTTGAATCCATCCATAGCTGATCCTGCTCTCTGGGTTGAAAAGATTATGTTACTTCTCTCCATGTTTAAGATGATGACATACAATCATTGGCATGTTAGATATATACAGAATGGGGAAGGTAGCAGTGTCCATCAATCCATCCATCTTCTATACAGCTTTATTCTCTTCAGGGGCATGGGGAACCTGGAGCCTATCCCAGGGAGCATTGGGCACAAGGCGGGGTACACCCTGGACAGGGTGCCAGTCCATCGCAGGGCACAATCACATACATTCATACACTACGGGCACTCACACCTATTCCTACACTACGGACACTTTAGACATGCCAATCAGCCTACAGTGCATGTCTTTGGATTGGGGAGGAAACCGGAGTATGCGGAGGAAACCCCCGCAGCACGGGAAGAACATGCAAACTCCGCACACACAGGGCCACGGTTGGAATCGAACCACCGACCCTGGAGGTGTGAGGCGAAAGTGCTAACCACTTAGCCTTTATCCCAGCTAACAATCTGAACATTTGTTTATAAGAACATTCAATTCGTTTTTTGAGTACTCAGAATATTGGTACATAGCTGTGACAATTGTTGGACAGTACTTCCACTTGCAAAGATTATATTACATGTGCTGGTTCTAATGGCATTTTTTCTGTAGTGACAGCTATTCACAGGGAATTGTAATCTAAAACTAGTAATTAACAGATCAAAGCATACTTTTGTTTAACAAAGACAAATGTATAATTGCTGATATGGTTAAGCTTTCTGTAAGGAGAGATTTATTAACATTGATGGAAGGAGCCTCCAGAGTCAGCATAGTAACAGTCAGTAAGTTTTCCACCATGGGAAAGCCATCAGAATGAAGGAATTTTGGGGTTTTTAACAAGAGAGAGAATAGTCTGGTTCTAGATGCTGTAAAGTGAGCTACAACAGGAACTAACTTGTTGTGCATTAATGTTACAACATTAAATGTAACCATAAGTGGACGAAAAGCATGACGTTATTCTTGAAGTATAATAAGGTAATCTTGGCATAATTGCTGTGGTATAAGAAGAATAAAGCACTGCTCCCTTTCCAAGGGGACTCTACGCTGCATCACAGTTGATGTGTTAGGAATACCCCTTGGCAGAAATGGTGTCTGAATACGTGTGAAATCACGCAATTTGATTGGCCTGCCTCAGTCAGGTGACAAAGTAGAAGATATCACGAAGACTATATAAGGCAGGTACAAACTACGTCATTCAGCTTCTTTGTTTTCAGGAAGCACATGTCTATGTACTATGTATGATTGTTTGTCCAAAAAAATAGGAACTATGAGGCAGAGCATGCTAGGCAAGTCTTTGAGGGGCTGTCTGTGTGCATTGTGAGAAATTCTCCCTGAAAAAAACAAAAAACATCCATCCATCCACTTTCTATACCGCTTATCCTACAAGGTCATGGGGAACCTGGAGCCTATCCCAGGGAGCATGGGGCACAAAGTAGGGTACACTATCACATACACATTCACATACCCATGCCAATCAGCCTACCATGCATGGGAGGAAACCGGAGTCCCTGGAGAAAACCCCCACAACACAGGGAGAACATGCAAACTATGCACACACAGGGACGCGGTGGGAATCGAATCCCCATCCCTGGAGTTGTGAGGCGACCTTGCTAACCACTAAGCCACCATGCACCCTGGACCTTCTTCTTTTTGAGTGATTGTGTTTCTCCTGGTCTGCAGATTTGGCTACTTTTGCTGTTTCAGTATGGGATTCCTGTGCTGTAACCTAGCTGGTAACCTGGATATTATGTATCTTTACATTCTTGATGTGTATTCAGTGTAACTCTGGACTAAATAAACTAAGTGGGTAGAACAGGAGAATGATTTTACCTTGTTGCACTCTAGACATTTTCATATCATAAGTCGGCCAGTCTACTTTATCAGTGGAATATGTACCACACTCAAGTCAATGAGAGCCTGTATCTTCAATTCAATTCAATTCAATTTTATTTGTATAGTGCTTTTTACAGTGGTCATTGTTTCAAAGCAGCTTTACAGAAATATATATACACGGGATACAGATTTTAAATCTTCAAAGTTAAATGTTGTTAAAAGACTATTTTACAGTTTTAAAGGGCTCGTTCTCACAGTTTGTAGGTAACAGTAGCTCTGATAAATCATGTTTTGACAAATCAAAATTTTGATGTACTGTATGATCATGCTTTTATTAATGTTCAACCCAATCCTGGGCCTGCCACCTCTTGGCAAACTTTACCTACCCTGTCAGATTTTAAATGTAGAACAGGACTTGGTTTAATTCATTTAAATGTTAGTCTTGTCCCTAAGATGGTTATGATCAAAATCTGGGTAAATATGACAGATGCTGATATAATGGTTCTATATGAAGCCTGGCTTAAGAAATCTGTAACAGATGATTTTATTTTTATCGATGGCTACAAAGTTTATAGAACTGATCGTGTTGGTAAAGGAAGCGATTTGCCATATATGTTAAAACCAAGTTTATTAGCTCTGTTACTTTGTCAGTTACTAAAGCTAAACATTTTGAGGTATTGACAGTTCAATAAGGTGTTAAAGTGGGTATAGCAAAGGATTGGCATGTCACTGTTGGTTGTTACAGACCCCTGTCTGCTTCAAAGTATACTTTTAAATCTATTCATCCATCCATCTTCTACAGCTTTCTCCTTCTTCAGGGTCATGGGGGAACCTGGAACCTCAGGCACAAGGCGGGGTACACCCTGGACAGGGTGCCAGTCCATCATCAGGCACACTCACACACCCATCCGTACACTACGGACACTTTAGACACACCAATCAGCCTACCATGCATGTCTTTGGACTGGGGGAGGAAACCAGAGTATCCGGGAGGAAACCCCCACAGCACAGGGAGAACATACAAACTCCGCACACACATGGCGGAGAATCGAACCCCGGACCCTGGAGGTGTGCGGCAAACGTGCTAACCACTAAGCCATTAAATGATTCTGAGTTTATCCTCATTCGTGATTTAAATTGGGATTGGCTTTCAGGATCTTCAGATTGTTTTAAAGAACTGTGTGATTCCTTAAATTTTGTACAACTCATAAATGCACCAACAAGGCCAAACCAGTACAAAAACAAGTACAAAATACTAGCTAAGATTCTTGAGTCTCAGGTAAACTTACAGTTAAAACAGTTTTTACATGATAATATTTTGAGTGATTTTCAGTCTGGTTTTAGAAGTGGTCACAGTACCATCACTGCTGAAATAGTTGTGACAAATGACCTTATTGGTGCATTGGACAGAAAACAGCACTCTGCTGCCTTATTTGTGGATCTAAGGTGTTTTATTCAGTAGACCACAGGTTGTTGTTGGACAAGCTTAGGAATGCTGGTCTCAGTTCTAAGACTGTAAATTGAATTCAAAGCTATTGTGCAGACCGAACTCAGTGTATCTATGTTGATGGCCTTTCTCGAGATAATTTCAGGTGTTCCCTAGGATTCCATTCAGGTACCCGTTTTATTTTCTATTTTTGTAAATGATGTTGGAAAGGATATCCAAGCAAAATTACACCTGTATGCAGATGACTCTGTCATTTATACATTTGCTCCCTCCATAGTACAAGCAGTGCAAGAGCTTCAGATTGCATTTAATGCATTGCAAACTGCTCTGTCGAGTTGAAAATTAATTTTGAATGCACAGAAAACAAACTTTATGGTTTTTTCATAAGCATGCTCAAAGACGCTTTATGATGCTAGTATTTTCATGTCCGATGGTAAATCCATTGAAAGGGTGTCCTCATACAAGTATTTGGGAATATGGATAGATGATATTACATATTGCTAATTTAGTTAGGAAGCACAAAATAAAGATTGGTTTTTATTTTAGAAATAAATCTTGTTTCAATTTAAATGCCAACATGTGGAAGCTACTTTTTTTTTTTTTTTGCCTGCGATTGATTATGGTGATATATTGTATATGCATGCAGCTACCTCTATTTTACAGAGCCTTGATTCAGTGTACCATGCATCTCTGTATTTTACTGCAAATGTAAAGTCTCTTACTCATCATTGCACTCTTTTTGATATAGTGGGTTGGGCATCATTGACAACATATAGAAAACAGCATTGGTATATCTTTATATATTGTTATACATGGTAAACTCCACAATTTTTAACCTTCTTTGTCCTAGATGGGGTAGTTATCAGTTGCGTTCCTCCAAGTGTTTGCTTTTTAATGTACCCCGGGTTCTGACAGATCTGGGGAAAACTGCTTTTTCCTGTTATGCACCTTGGCCATGGCATAAATTGCAAAAATAATTAAATCTGAATACACTTATATCTATTGATGAATTTAAGGCAATCATAAAGAATGTGGTGAAGGAGATGTGTAATTGTTTTGGTAAAATGATTTGATGTTTAAATATGTGTTGTACATGTTGTGTTTTTATTGTGAGTTGCATGGCTGATAGCTTGACCAGGTTCTCTTGTAAAACAGATCATTCGATCTCAATGGTATTTCCTGGTAAAATAAAAGTAAATTTAAAAAACTATTCAATGATCTCCCATGTTCTTATGTCCCTGTTCAGTGAGCTGGGCAGGGTAACGAAATTATGATACTTTTACTTAAAAAAAACCTCTCTCTCTGCCCAGAGTCTGCTGGGGTGCAGAATGCTGCTGAGTTTGGATCTGCGTTACCTGAAAATGTGCTCATTATACATGCAGTTTCAGTGTGTTACACTCAGTTTATCATTTGCACATTCTGTTAGAGTATTGATTTTATCATGATAAGAACCCCTCCTTTCAGTTAAGTCTGTTGGGTCTGTTAAGAACACAGAATATTTCTGAGGAAATATTTCTTCTCATATATAAAGGGGGTATCTATTATCATAGGAAGTTGTACATGCCATTAAGTGTCTCTTTCATAGTGGGACCCAGTGTCTACCAGGATAGTGCTGTGGATTCTACAAATCCACAAGTGTATGTTCTAAGTCCGTGTTGCTTCACTTTGTGGTGCGAATAGCATCAGTTAGACAGTGTCACTGAGGTGCGGGGGCTACGAGACGTTTCACAGGCAGACTGGGGGTGTGGCTACTTATTGGCTGACTGTATGCTTAGTGCTGAGGTTCGTCCATGGGAAATCTATACTCTAATACATGTCACTTCTCATCATGGTACAATTAGCATTAGTTAAACCCAGTAACTGAGGTTATGGGTTTTTTCACGAACGCTCCTCAGCAGAATTTAGGTTATATAGTTGCTGTTTAGCTGGTCACATGCTCTTTAAGGGGCAAAAGGGATGAGGGAAGATAGCTGGCTTAGATTGTGTTATTCTCTTATGTTTCTGAATGTTTTATCCAGTTCGGACACTGTTACCTAAAGTCGCTTTTTCCCACATCAACCCCCCCCCGCTCTTAAGTGGAGGCTGTGGGGGCGACTATGAGTCCATAATATAATGGAATATTTTTCTCTTATTTAGGGGGACAGTCCCTACCACATGCAGTCGTATTTTAGGTCAACTGAGGGGTCCTAAAAGTAAAAGGTCTTGACCTTGAAGGGTCATCCAGCCCAAGGCTTCTGGGTTGGCCTTTTTGGAGTGTAGCTCAGCTTAGATTGCGTTACCTGAAACTGGACTCATCATACGTGCATGTATGTTACGCACAAGTCATGCACTGGTATGAATACAGGTTATTTCTGAGGAAATATGTCTTCTCAAATCTGAAGGGGAAGTATTGTTGAAGACAGACATCCTACCGAGGTAGGAGCTGAGGCCTGGAGAATGGAGTGGTTGAGGCCACGTCTCTTTCCTGATAGCTCAGTTTTCAGAACAGGGGGTTCGTCAAAACCAGTAAAGTCTACTGCTGGTAGCTCCAATTTTATCAACTCCGAGTATGGTTTTCAGACATCATAGCCTACACTGCACTCACTGACAGGGCTATAAGTCTGGCCCCTGAGGAGGTACCAACTCCTAGTTGTCTCTCAGCTGAGGTTGGGAGAACGTTTTCAATACTAGAGCTTTATCCACAAGGAAGTATATGCTTTAATATTCATCTATTCTTGTGGGATAAATATTGCCAGGAGAACCAGTAACTGAGGTGCTGGAATTCTACAGGGCTGCATTCAAGCACGCTTAGGTGGTTACACTTGAGGGTGTGGCTTCCTCTAAGGCATTGTCTGAGGGTATGCTGTAAGACAAGACATTCTATGTTTGTTCAATAAGTGTTTTTGTGCATATATACTTGACAGACATTTTTTGAGAGACATATTTCAGTATAGCATAGTGGGTATTCTCGTTCCAAAAGCATCAAGCATGACACAACATAGAGTTGCCTTGGAAAGGGAACGTCTGGGTGTAACCATGTTCCCTGAGAAGGGAATGAGACATTGCCATGCCTGCAAATTGCGTCTTCCTTCAAACAAAAAGAAGCTGAATGACATAGCTTGTGGGTGCCTTAATAGTCTTCGTGACGTGTTTGTACTTTGTCACGTGACTGAGGCAGGCCAATCAGATTGCCATGATTTCACCTGTATTCAGACAGCGTTTCTGCCAAGGGGCATTCCCAAAGCATCAAGCGTGATGCAACATCTCATTCCCTAACCAAGATGTTTTCTTGGAAAATAACCAGCTTTTTTCTTTTTTTGGGGGGCGGGGGTCAAACAGTAACTTTGCTTGTGTTCACTTGTGCCACCCCATTATTGATTATTTTCTTATAACAGTATATCAAGTATTTTTTTTTCCCTTATTTATTAGCTTAATAGGAGAGGCACAACAATTGAGTGAGAATTGACATGTTTCTGATCCCACTGAACTTTAAAGACAGAATTAGTACATTTTTACCTTATGCTACCTAATTATTTTCATTTAAAAATAAAGCTAGGTTATTTTACTGAACAGAAAGCCAAACAGGAGGTACAAACAGGAGGCACAGGCTTCTGAATTCTACACTAGCCTTGAAAGCTGAATGTGACTGTAACCTGTATAATTTTGTCTGACACTCATTCCTGATACTATTTAATTGTATTTATTTATCTATTTATTTATTTATTTATTTTACACTATTTTGGCTGTAACCTATCTATAATTGTAGGTGCTATGGATAGGTGGTGCTCCCTGGAAAAGACTGGGTCTGGGTTGGTTTCACTGACTGAGTTGGTTTGGGCAATTTAGCTAGAGTAGTCTATCTTGGTGCTTCACTTGCTGTAGCAAATAATCCCCCAAATATTTGATTAAATTTATGTCCTTTGATTTGGTAGACCACTTCCAATATTCCATCAGGCTTATCAAATAAGTCACATCAAGATTTGGCCCTATAGTCATCAAACTGGACCATGGGAGTGTCTGTGTACAGTATTGACATTATATAATGAGGTCCATCTGTTCATGGATGTAAATATTTTTGGTCCAGAAGACTTTAAAATATTTATTAGGAAGTTTTTGTTTAGTTCTTATATTCAGTATATGGTCTGCTGTATGGAGATTTGGAGGTTGGGAGGCTTCAGCTACCTAGAGGATATATAACACATTACATACTTTGATTTTGCTAATGTTTTCCATATCCAGAGTGTGCAGCTGACATTCTCTTGTTGAAGCAGGAGAAAAAAACAGGGAAGGTTTGTATGGTGAACAGAGGGTGGGTTAAAGGTTTGACATGACTCAGCAGAAGTGTTGCCAAAACATTGTTTTTTTTCCTGACCGAAAATGTCTGAGCAGACAATTATCATTGTCCCAAATTATCATTATTCGAGAACTGTGAAATTTAATTTCTTATCTATAAATATTCTAACTTTTAGCCAGTCCCTTTTTAATTAGCATTCCTGGCAACAAACACACAGAGGTGTTTTTTTTCCCCCTCTTCGTTTCCTGACAAATTACCGCAGTTCTTTTGGCTGGCATGCAGAACAGGGAAAAAAATAGAGATCACATTGCTGCTTTGCCATGGCAGACGTGAAAAAAATGCATTGTGAGCGCATCACATATTGTTTAATATGTTTCAGTGAAGCAGAAGGTACAGCAGTACAGATAATCCTGTTTTTCAGCTAATTTTATATTATAAATCAGTCACAGTGTTGAATTAGAATTATATCCTGTTATGGCTTTTTTTCTGGGTATAGCGTGATTCTGCCAGCAGCTGCCGCAATATAACATTTTAATAAAAGTACCAATCAATTATGATATTAAAGACAACTGTGGTTAATTATGTTAATGCATATATTTAACTAAAATGTTCATAACACACAGATTTGAAAATTTCAACCTGGGCATGTTCAGCCATGCCCGACAGCACAACTTATCCTGACACAGATTGCCTTTTCTTTAATGGCTGCTTGTACCTGAAGACATTTCAATTTAACTATACGACATAGCATGGAAGAGAGAGAAAGACAGAGAGAGCTATTCACTCTTTTTTTCTCCCTGTCATCTTTTCACCTCCTGAGGTGTCCTGGGTTTTGATAATAATTCAGCAGCCTTGTTTCAGCACTAATCAAAAGTCAGCGAGGGTGTTGAGAGGAAATGCTGGCTTTCTTGTACTTTCTCACCTTCCAGCATGTCAAGGCAGGAACATGATCCTTCACTGGCCTTTGCAAACCAGCAGGGAAAAAGAAAAAAAAACTTGCACGCACACGCGTAGTCCCATGTATGAAATTACTATTTGAGGAGAGAGAATGGCAGGCAGAATGGGAAATAGAAATGGGTGTCTGCATGCGAGTCCGTGCCCAATCACTTGAACAGCGCACTTGAAGCGTGAGCAGCAGAGGCCAAATAATGACAAATCTCTCAGTCTCTAATGGGAAGCAGTCATTTGGCTCTTTTGGACAAGTGCTGCACACCTTCAAGTGCAGTGAATATATTTGCACAGGAGAGGAAGTTTTGCATATAGCACACAGGCGTGTCATTGAGTTATTTTACATCATGCCTTGTTGCCGGTCTATTAAAGCAAATTGGAGTCACAGCAACTTTCTTTTTTTTCTTTTCTAAAAATGATACTTACAGGGGGGCATGGTGGCTTAGTGGTTAGCACGCTTGTCACACACCTCCAGGGTTGCGGTTTGATTCCCGCCTCCTCCCTGTGTGCATGGAGCTTGCATGTTCTCCCTGTGTGTCGGGGGTTTCCTCCCCTAGTCCAAAGACATACATTTTAGGCTGTTTGGCATCTCTAAATTGTCTGTAGTGTGTGCCCTGCGATGGGTTGGAACCTCATCCAGTGTGTCCCCCACCTTGTACCCCAAGTCCCCTGGGATAGGCTCCAGGCTCCCAGTGACGGATGTTACTTACATTTTGGCAGGGAATAAAATTTGTGGATCTGTGATCTAACCCTGATATGAATAATGCACACTCTGTACATCTGAAATTCTGCTTCAAATATTTATTCAACCTAAAGATTAGGGATGTAACCAAACACAAATACACCATTCACATTGAACAGGTAATGTCTACTAAACAGATACAAATAGAATGTGTACTTTTTTATGTAGAAAGCTTGCCAGAAATGTTCACAGGGCAACTGGTTGAAACTAAAGTTGTTGAGGTCCAGAGGGATGCAACAAAAAAGGGTTGCAGCAGTTTTAATTAGTTTGTTTATGTTTTAGGAAATAAAACCAACCAAATTTGTTAGAATATATCATGGGCAGTGGTGCTTGAAAGTTTGTGAACCCTTTAGATTTTTCTATATTTCTGCATAAATATGACCTAAAGCATCATCAGATGCTAAAGTAGATAACCAGAACCAAATTAAAACAAATGAGAGAAAAATATTATACTTGATCGTTTTTTAATTGAGGAAAATTATCAAATATTACATATTAGTGACTGGAAAAAGTATGTGAACCTTTGCTTTCAGTATCTGGTGTGACCCACTTGTGTAGCAAGAACTGCAACATTTCCGGTAACTGTTGATTAGTCCTGCACATCGGCTTGGAGGAGTTGTAACTCATTCCTCAGTATAGAACAGCTTCAACTCTTGGACGTTGGTGGGTTTCCTCACATGAACTGCTTACTTCAGGTTCTTCCACAACATTTCTACTGGACTAAGGTCAGAACTTTAACTTGGTCCTTCCAAAACATTCTTCTTTAATTATTTGGTAGAACAGCTTGTGTGCTTAGGGTCACTGTCTTGCTGTATAACTCACTTTCTCTTGAGCTTCAGTTCACAGACAGATGTCCTGACATTTTACTTTACAGTTCACTTGTATATCTCAGAATTCATTGTTCCGTCAATGATGGCAAGCCATCCAGGCCCAGATGCAGCAAAACAGGCCCAAACCACAATTTACCTCCACCAAATATCACAATTACCACCACCATGTTTCACAGATAGGATAAGGTTCTTATGCTGGAATGCAGTGTTTTTCTTTCTCCAAAGATAACACTTCTCATTTAAACCAATAATTCCATTTTGGTTTCATCCAGCCCCAAAACATTTTGCTATTAGCCTTCTGGCATGTCCACATGATCCATAGGAAACTACAGAAGGGCAGCATTGTTCTTTTTGGAGAGCAGTAGCTTTCTTCTTGCAACCCTGCCATGCACACCATTTTTGTTCAATGTTCTCCTGATGGTGGACTCATGAACATTAATATTAGCCAATGTGAGAGAGGCCTTTAGTTGCTTAGTAGTTACCCTGGGTTCCTTTGTGACCTCGTGGACTATTACACATCTTGATCTTGGAGTGATCTTTGTTGGTCGAACACTGGGGAGGGTAATACTGGTCTTGAATTTCCTCCATTTGTCAACAAACTCTTTAGAGATGGTTCTGTAACTTTTTCCGGACTGATGACCATCAACAACAATTTTTCTGAGGTCATCATGAATCTCCTTTGTTTATGCACAAACTTATTGCCACCTTATGGAAAACACCTGGCTATATTGGATCATTTTCCTTAATTAATAAATAAATGTGTGTGTATATATATATATATATATATATATATATATATATATATATATATATATATATATATTGCCTCATTTGTTTAATTGGGTTATTTTTGTCTTCTATGTCTACAAGCCCAATTCCAGAAAAGATGGGACAGTATGGAAAATGCATAAAAACAAACAAAAAGAGTCACCTGAAAATTCAATTCACCCTGTGCTATATTGAAAACACATTATTAACACATTATTTGATATGTTAGATATACACTCATTTCAAATCTGATGACTTCAACACACTCCAAAAAAGTTGGGACAGTCGGCTGTTTACCTCAGTGTAACATCACCTTTTCTTTTAATAACACATATTAATCATTTTGGCAGTGAAGACATATGTTGGTTAAGTTTAGCAAATGGAATTTTCTCCCATTCATCCATTATGCATTTCTTCAGCTGCGCAACTGCCTTCGTTGCCTTATTTTGCACTTCATAATGTGCCACACATTCTCAATCGGAGACAAGTCTCCAGCCTGATGATCCATCTGTCTCTGCACGAATCTCTGCTTGCCTGTCTGACATCTCAAACTGGATGAGGGAACACCACTCAACCTGGCAAAAACTGAGCTTCTTGTCATCCCTGCCTGCCCCTCAATAAACCACAGCCTCACTGTACAGCTTGGCTCAACCACACTCAAGCCAACCAGGACAGCCAGGAACCTTGGGGTGACTTTTGATGACAGCTTGACCTTCGCAGACCACATTTTAAAAACTGCACAATCCTGTAGGTTCATTCTCTACAACATCAAGAAAATCAGACCCTATCTCATCGGAAAAAATACGCAGCTACTAGTCCAGACTCTTTTTATCTCAAAACTGGACTACTGCAACACACTACTCCCGGGTCTCCCAGCCAGCCCCATCTTCAGACGATTGAGAATGCAGCAGCACATCTTGTTTTCAACAAGCCCAAACGGACTCATGTCACACACCTCTTCATCTCTCTCCACTGGCTTCCTGTAGCCACCCACAGCAAATTCAAGGCCTTGAGGCTCAAGTACAAGACCTTGTCTGTTACAGCACCCCCCTACCTCAACCCTCTCCTTGAGGTTTATGTTCCCTCACGCAGTCTGTGATTGGTTAACGACCGATGCTTAGTAGTGCCTACTCAGCGTGGCACAAGGTTCCTTTTCAGAACCTTCAAACTAACTGTCTCTCAGTGGTGGAATGAACTTCCAACTTCAATATGGACAGCAGAATCTGTCACTATTTTCCAAAAAAACAACTAAAGACCCACCACTTCCGTGAGAACTTAACTAACCCCTAACCTGCCAACCCCATGTTATTTACATTTTTTTTTAAATTAATATTACACTGGCTCTTACACCTCTACCCTGCACATTTTGCTTCTCTAGAACTTAATTTAAAATCTTGCATTGTAGCACTACTTGTATTGTTCTCTGCTTGACATATCAATTTGCTTGTATTTCCTCATTTGTATGTTACTAAAAATGTCTGCTAAATGAATAAATGTACATGTAGGTAGGACTGCAGGCAGGCCATGCTAGCACCTGCACTCTCTGCTTACACAACCATGCGCTTGTAATCCAGACAGAATGTGGTTTGGCTTTGTCCTTCTCTGGATGGCAGCATGTGTTGGCCAAAAAATATGTATATATCTTTCTGCATTAATGGTGCCTTCACAGATTTACTCATGTCATGGGCACTGACATACCCCCATACCATGACAGACGCTGGCTTTTGGACCTAACGCAGATAACAGTTTGGATGGTCCTTTTCCTCTTTGGCCCGAAGAACATGATGGCTGTTTTATCCAAAAAAGTATTCGAAATGTTGACTCGTTGGACCACAAAAGGCGATTCTACTGTGCTACTGTCCATCTGAGCCCAGAGAAGTCAGCGACGCTTCTGGATAGTTTTGAGGTATGGCTTCTGTTTTGCATAGAGGCTTAACTTGCATCTGTGGATGCAGCAGCGAATAGTGTTGTCTGTAAAAGGTTTACCAAAGTATTCCCGAGCCCATGTCAGGATATCCATTACAGACTCATGACAGTTTTTTTTAAGACAGTGACGTCTGAGGGATCGGAGATCACAAACATTCAGCAGTGAATTTTGGACTTGACTGGATTCCTTGAATGTTTTAATTATATTGAATTATTAATTATACTGTAGAAGGTGAAATGCCCCAAATCCTACGATAGTCTTGGACTATTTGCTGACGCATATATTGGCTGATTGGCTGGCCTCGACCCATCCTTTCTCTTGAAGAAATAGGCCTTTTTTGGAGGCTCTTTATATACTAAGATTAGACGATTGCCTCATCTGTTTCACATGACCTTATTTCAACTTGTCGCATCGCTATTAGTCGTAATTGCCCCTGTCCCAACTTTTTTGTAAAGTGTTGCATGCATCAATTTCAAAATAAACGGTTATCAAACGGTTATTAAAACCTATGCAGTTGATTAGGTAAAACATCAAATACCTTGTCTTTATACATTTTTTTGTTTAACAAGTTAAAATACATTTACAAATCACTCTTCTTTGTTTTTATTAGCATTTTCCCTACTGTCCCAACTTTTTTGGAATTGGGGTTGTACATCCGATTATGTTTTAGGTCATATTTATGCAGATATATAAAACATTTTAAAGTGTTCAACTTTCAAGCACCACTGTATGGAACACTGAACAAATGACTGACAGTGTCATAGTATTACACCCCTACTATAAATATTTGCAATAGTGAGCCATACATAGGGAAAAAAAATTATCAAGAAAGTTTTGTAAGAAAAAATAAGAAAAACCTCTGATCCAAAATGCTCTGGCCTTGATTTGCCTGGATAA